>NC_133648.1:42988062-43288062 GCF_009905375.1 Apium graveolens
TCATTCCGGATATAAAACGGTACGTTTATTGTAAAACTGATCCAAACGCGGTTTTCGGGATAATTATCCAAATCAGTACAATTTGTACTGCGGTCTTGGTCTCAGCGCCTGGTTACACGTATACGAAGTGATTGTGATAGTTTAATAAAAAGCTCCTGTTTATCGAAAATACGGGTTTTTGATTTACCGAAACGAATATTGTATCGAAAATGTTGCGCCGGACCCGCGAACAAACCGTACGCCGGATCGAAAAAGTCGAAATGGAATATGCTCGGAATATTACAATTAGGTTAGGAAGGAGTTCTCGAAAGAGTTTCGGGTCAAAAATGTAACAACGGGTGACGTCGGTTGGTTTCCGTTTTTATAAAATAGATTTTAATTACCCGGAAAAAGATTTTAGAAATTTATATGATTCTTATAATCCATAAATCAACATAAAAATAATTAGGAAATATGACAGTTATTTATATTTTATTTTGGACATATAAAAATTAAAATACTCAATTAATATTATTTTTGAATATCCAAGTATAGATAACACTTAACAATTAACTCATAGAATAGATACTGAACACACATAATAATTATTTAATATCAAAATAATTACACGATATATTCCGGATATTACACAAAATTTTGGGGTTATTACAGGGCACCCGCTAGTGGAAGGCTAAGGAAGATAGAGAGATAGCATATAAAAGTTAGAGCCAGACCAAAGGCGGACGAGTATGATGTTATAAGCTAAGTTGTAAAAGTTGTCAAGATGTTCAGATGACAAGATCCCAGAACGACGTGATATTTGAAGTCAATAATTAGTGGGTTCGTGAAATGATTGTAATAGAAAAGAAAATAAAAGAAACTAAAGTGGAAAGGAAAATAAAGACAATAGAGTTTGAGGAATGATAAGGGAGTTGGGTATGAGGAAACCCTAAAGACTCGTAGCAATAGAAATAGAAAAGTATGTAATCGTCAGGATGAGGGTGATTCACCATGAGTTAAAGTTGATGGTTGAAGGCATAAGAGATAGATATAGTTTATCCCCTGTAAGTTGGGAGAATTCGAGGAAACCTTGAGATAGTTTGAAGGATAAATAATGAGACGCAGATAGACTGAGGAGACAAGAAAGTAAGAAATTAGGAAAATTGGATGAAGGAAGTGACCTTCAAGAATGTGAAGTGTAAGACCGGGGGCATGATACCCAGAAAGGGAGACGCCAGGTATGAAAGATATCCCAATATTGAGATGACTGTTGAGATAAACAACAAAAGTAAATGAGGAATTATTAAGAAGAAGTTCACGTTGAACACGACCAATATCTTCCAGAACATCCCTGTTGTCATTACCAAATTAGGAAAGAAAAGCGGGTAACCATTGTTATCTTTTGAAGGCCATATGGGTTGACCTCAGTTTGAATAAGGATGCTATTGTGAAATTGGTATAGACTATCAGAGTGGGAATGATTGAATAAGATAATCTATCAAGGATATATCCATGGAAGGATGCAAGTACCATTTTAAAGTGGAATTAAGGATATAACTTCGATAACTTAAGATGAACCCTAGGGGAATGCATAAAGGTTGGCATTCCCTTAATAGGGACAATATGAGTTTTGACAGTATGAATTGGAAAGATTAAGGTAATAAAACCTTTAAGGATCAGTGGGGAAATTTTTCAGAAGTATATAGACAATGGTTCTAGTATTAGTAAATGGTATTTTGATATGCCCTGTATCTAGGGAATACAGGAGGAACGATTCAAGGATAACCTTAGAGGTCTTACAAGGAGAAAGGTAATATTCAAAGTTCTCAAGAATAGAAATTTTGATAAAGGAAATATGAGATAATTATAATAATGCCAGGTGGGCACGTGTTAAACCATGAGAAAGTATAGATTGAACCAATGAAGGTCAAGATTGGTAAAAATAAGAAGGACCTAAGATAAAAGATTCCTAAGTATGACCGAGAGAGTCGTGACAATGTTAACCTCTAAAGACCGAGGCAATAACTTTTGGAAAAAAATGGTGATATTTTTTTTCTTTCTCACCAAAGCGTAAGGAAGAGCGTTTTCACACAAGCAGTGATTGGAAATGAGGTAGAAAATTTAGTTGGAGATCGTTCAAAAGACATTGATTATAAGGAACTATTACTATCAGGAAAGGCCAATAAGGTGGCCGACACTCTAAGTGTAAGAGAGCAATTATAGGCGCTCGTGCCAGAGGAATACAGTGATGATGGTTGAAGCCGTGAAGGTTGTATTATGGTATGAAAGATTGACATTCATTCTGATGATTGTGCGATACTCAACCGTAATAGTAGTTTGGTAAAGATTTAATTCATGTAGCGTTGTGAGCGAGCTACTATCTTAGAAGGTCCTATCTTGAGATAAACCAGGACCATGTTACGAAAGGACTAATGAACCTTTGAGCTTCATCTCTCCTAATAACGACATATGGTTAATAATGGTATTAGCCTGCTATCGTTGCTTTCATTAAACTCTTCTGCAATTTTATCTGCTTCATGTCATGCATGTACGTCAGGATCAGGAGTGTTCTTCATGAATCATGAATGGTGATTATGTTACCTCCTTAGAAGAATTTGATACGACAGGTATAAACTATGTATGGTTAGCAATTAAGATTTCGAGGAAAACAAATGACTACAGTAGGTCAGTAGTGGACCATAGTAATGCAGCAATGATTCTGCAGGTAATGAGCCGATTACAAGCGTGAGAGTTGTATTGGAATGGATGTTGAGATTGAGGACCGCTAATCGGGTCGTGGTGATATATAAGTCATCATTGATAGACTAATTAAGTCGATTATCTACCTATTGAATATTTATTCCTTCTTATCAATAGAGAGTCGTATTACTATACGAGGAAGGTTGCGGTGCAAGCATAGAATTCTAGTAAAGATGATGTCTAGAATGAAATCCCAGATTCGATTTTCGATGTCGAGGGAGTTTCAAAGGTGATTGTTTATGAGCTTAAGCAAGAGCATGGGTCCGTAGATTAATGGACGGAATAGCAAAATATTTAGGCCTGTAAAATACGATGCAACAATACTTGATGTTGAGATATATACGTATATGTTTTGTTCTCCTATGACAAACCTCTATAGTTCAGAAGCCAGATATTTTGTGGCAGTATTTTTATTTATATACAATTCTCTTCAATTCGTTCTTTTCTCTCCTTTTCCTTTCATGTAAGCTGAGAAGAACAACCCTTCCAGAAGGGGAGGTATTGCCGAATGACTATCTATCTATGTGATAGAAGCCTAGTAGGATACCACATGTTGTTTAATTGCTTGTCAAGTACTAAAGGCTGGCCAGCTTCTGTACAACTATGCGATGTAACAAGTGTTCATGATCATAGTGATCTCTCAATAAATTCTTTTTACTTCTATTTGAAGGACCAAGATTTCGAAAGATGGAAGCAGCTAGAGATGAAGTAGTATCAGTGTGGTGGTATTCTGAATCTAACGCGTTCGTGATACTAAGGTTGACGCAATTATTAAAAGGTTATAGAATGATAACGAGCAAAAGTATAACCAGTATAATATTAGGAATGGAAGATAGTAGCGATTACGAACTGGAAAAGAATGGGTATTGAGAAACAAAAGCTATAATGCTAGAAGCTATGATGAGATTCTGTGCAATAGACTTGAAAGAATTTGGAATGATCACTTAACGCGGATTGAGTTTCTTACGATAATAGATCGTATGTCAGTATCGAGATATCTCCTTATGAGATCCTTGAGGGAAGACAATGTCGATCTCCCTTATGTTAGGATGAAGTTGTAGAGCGCAAGATGCTCGGACCCGCAGTAGTCCAAAGGACCAAGGATATAATAGATCTAATCAGAGGACGGCTGGTAGTAGCCCAAGATGAACATAAGAAGTATGTTGATTTAACACGAAAGGACAAAGAATAGGAAGTAGGGGACCTAGTGCTGTTATAGGTATTCCCTTGGAAAGGATGGATGAGGTTCGGAAAGAAAGGAAAGCTAAGCCCACGAATTGTTGGACCCTTGGATATATTAAGACGTATTGGGAAGTTAGCATATGAGCTAGCCCTACCCCCAAACATGTAGCAAGTTCATAACGTGTTCCACGTATCAATGTTAAGGAAGTGTAATTCAAATGCCAGACAAATAGGGGCATATGAGCGCATAGACATGCAATCAGACGTAACCTATATGGAGCAACCAGGAAGGGTTATAGATTGAAAAGGAACAAGTGCATAGGAGAAGGGTTCTCAAACTAGTCAGAGTTTGATGGTAGAACCACAATGTGGGAAAATTTACTTGAGAGTTAGAAAGTGCAATGCTAAGAGAGACCCTATTCATTTTCTATCTGATTCCGGGACGGAATCCTTTTAAGGAGGGGAGACTGTAATAACCCCAATTTTTGAAATTTTTGAAACCCTGATGAATAGTAACTTTTGTTGATGATGCTGATAACGAAAATTATCAGACAACACTATATAGGAGTACTGTTATGGAAATTCTAAGATCGTATAAGTATTCCATAAAGTAAATAAGTGTATGCAAAGATCGTCAGAATCCAAATTCGAACACTTTGATTTTTCCCGAAAATCCACCAGATACCGAAAGAATTGAGTATAAGGTAACATGATTAAAAGGACTTAAATTCAAGGATTATAAGAGAGGATCATAAAGGAATATAAAATATTGAGAAAGGTTTAGGGGAACCCAAGTAATAAGATCCCGGATATGATCCCTCGAATGATAAACGCGAACGAAAGTTAAGCGAACCGTATAACAGATAAGCGGTCATTAGCCAAGTAATTAAGGGTTAATAAAAGAGGTTAGTGGATGATGATATCATCACACCAACAAGAAGAAGACAAGTGTAACAAGATGACCTAAGCTTGATGACATAAGCATGATAAGTGGGAAGGATTGGTTGGTTGATTGTGAGCTACACATTTTTCACCATGGTAAATTCCATGTAACCAAGCTAAACACCACAAAAATCATCAAAAAACAAATCAAGAAGCTATTTCTTCTTCTTCTCCTTCATTGACTCGGCTTTTCTTCATTAAACAAGAAGGAAAATTTCAAAACTCAAGCTTCACTCCATCATAAATCAAGAGGTTAGTCTCTATAGCTCCTATATTTCATAACTAAGAAGAACAAGTAGTTTGAGTGCTTGAATCAAAGGTTTGCTAGCTCAAATAAATCATTTTAGTTTAGGATGAATAGTAACTTTCAAGAACAAACTTTGATTCTTGATTTTATTTGTAAGGTCAAGGTAGCTTAAGCATAGATCAAGGCTTCCATGGACATTCCAAGGATCTTTTATTGATTAAAAGCTTCAAGAAGGTATAAAAAACTTCAAACCCTAAGCTTTACTTTGAATGTTTAGGAGTGGTTTTGATTGTTATAGTATATGAGAAGCATGATGCTTGTGTGTTTCAAGTTTGGTTGGGTTTGTAGTGATTTGGATGATTGAATCTTGTTATAGTTAATAAAACTTAAGTAAAGTTAGTAGTTCATGTTTAGGGTTGAATGAATTGGAAAATCTTGAGATGTTGGGACTGATATGGTAAGGTTTGGATGAGGGTTGGTTGTATTGTTGATTGTGAGTTGGATTGTGGTTGTTTGGAATGGTTTAAAACTTTGGTAATCGCGTAAACATAGCCGTCGTAATGCCCGATTTATCTTAGACTGTTTTAGTTCTTAACTTCAGGACCCGTGAACTCACTGTAAGATTCTAACCTTTGCCATTTTTAGATAGTTCATGTTACGAGCTTCGTTTTGATATGTGGTTCGCTTGAATCTGATGTACGGTTTAGGAGAAACGACCGTTTTAAGTAACGGCGTTTCACGAACGAACCATTACACCTCGCCTTACTTTGAAACCTTGGTTAAGGCCCTTAAATGACTAATTGGAGTATGAAACAATTATGTAAAGTGGATTAGGCAGTTGATAGAGTACTTGCGAAAGAATCACCTTAAAATTCTTAAAGGTTAATTTATTAAAAATGGTGGAGCCGAGGGTACTCGAATGACTTATGTGATTCGTTAAGCGTAGGAGTGACCATAAGCGAACGTTAGGGTTCAATTGGTTAAAGTCTAGTTTCTTAAGAGACCGGGGTTTAATTCCGACTTATGTTGTTGTTCATACGTTATCGGACCCACTCTAAGCTTAAGTCTATCCGGGAACACTCAGGCAAGTTTTCTACCCGTTATACTGTTGTTGTGATGTATATATGTATATGCATTATCTTATGATAAGTGCATGATTGTTATTAGCAAAGTGTTGCGATATATTGGAGCATGTGATATGATATATATATGCATGTCTGTTTTGTAATCTTGATATTCTATTATCAATTCAAATGCTTATAAATTGCATAATACCTATGCTAGAGATAAGAAGTAGTTGCGTATACCCTTAGTATAGGGGACCCGAAGGTGAACATTTTTCTAAACCGGGAGTCGATGTTCCCGAGTATAATATATATAAATTATTATATATATAGATATAGTTTTCAAAACTATTAATCAAATAAGGCTTATTCGATAACTTTATTTCATTTAATGAATATTATTTTGAATATTCATTCGAGGACTTATGACTCTGTTTATTTTATTTAATGAATATTATTTTGAATATTCATTCGAGGAATTATGACTCCGCTTATATTATTAAATAATATTCTTTATTTTATTAAAGAATAATGTTTCGATTATCAAACTTATTTTTGATTATTCAAATAAAGATCGTACTTTCGTATACGTGTATCTTTGGTTATTTATTATTCGTTTCAAGTATGAGTTTTTAAAAACTTCTACTTCAATTATTTTTAAAGAGATTATCCTTTATGGGAATATTATTTAAATAATAATATTCAGATATTCTCCAACATATCAGGACTGATTTATTTTATTAAATCAGCATTACTCCAAACATTCTTTAAAATATTTTCGAGTCTTCAAAATGATTTTTAAAAGTTAGAGCTGATCCCAAAACTCATTTTTTTGATTTAAGATCTTCCTTTCGAAGGGGATTTAAATACTCGCTCAAAACCTGAGGGATCCGGGGTGTATTTTATATTCGCAACAAGGTTGCTGTTTTGAGAAAACATTTTGATTACTTGCCCAACGTTCGGGAAGTAAGTCCATCTATTTGAGTCGGCATAAGCAACATGGGCTCAGTGGGCATCCATGAAAGTGTAAGTGGCTCAGTGGGAGTCCATCAATGCGTAAATGGCTGAGTGGCAGTCCAGCATAGGTCCTAATGCAGCCAGGGTGATGACCAGTGGGGAATTCGTCCATCTACTAGTAGTAAAGGTTACTTATTGGTATCTTTGCCTGATCAGCAAGATATCAGGTTTATGCCAAGGTTTTCTCCTTTCCAAATTCATTGGATATTGCAACTCTGTTTATAATTTTCATAACAGAGGTTTTCAAGGAGTATATGAAATGTATATATATAGGTGTGTATATATATCGGGACTTAATAAAGTATCTCGTAACTTCATTATTTGTAATGATATTTCAGAGATTGAATCTATTCAAGTCTTATCTTGTAGTCTCATCTATGTGATGAACTTTTAAAACTAATTATACCTTGAACGGTGGTAGTTCAAGTAGTATTCGGAAAAGATATAAGTATATTGGAGTATCTCATAACTTCATCTTTTCAACTTATATCTGGTTAATGATTATCTTATGCATGACAAGGATTTTCAGAAAACCGTTGAGACAAGGTTAGATATATGAGATCACCTTGCAACGATATTTTTATATAGTTATAAACTAAAACTCTGTGTATATTATGCATGGAAAAGGATTTCAAACACTTTTAAAAGTATATATATACATATATACTGAATATTTTGCGACTTGGTCGCGTTAAGATATCAACTTGGTTCATTTCTTCTTGACCAAGACTTTCATGAGTACTATGAGAATGCTTATATATTGTAAATTATTATACATATTATTTCGGTGGGCTTGTTACTCACCCTTGCTTTTTTCTTTCATCACACAACAACAGCTAGACAAGATGAACAGGACCAATATCCCAATTCGTGAGCGGATAGGAAATGTTCCGCAGTTTCCTGTAGGCATTGATGCCGTTGTGGCTGAGGTAGGAACTACCAATAGGCTAGGCTTTCAACTTTTGATGTACCAGACTTATGTATATTATGAATTGTAATAATGGCAAAGAATATGTAAATTTATTCAGAAACCCTTTTGAGGTGTAATGACTTATAATTGTGGAATAAAATGACTTGTGTTATTTTTGGTATTCATCTCTGAGACTATAACTTGTGGTGTGTGTGTGTATATTGTGGGGTTACAGTATGCAGTAGTTGGTTGACTGTTAAGATTAAGTATTGATAAGGGAAATGGAACTCGTGACAACCCGAATCCCCGACCCCGGATTTGGGGGTGTTACAATCATTTTTCCATAAGTCATTGCCTTTGTCTTTAGATGTGAACATTATCACGACTGACTCTTGATCGTACTTAGGAAGTCTTTTAGCTTGGGTCATTCTTGTTTTCACCAATCTCGACCCTCATTGGGTTGATCTATACTTTCTTATGGTTCAACATGTGCCTCACCTGGCGTTATTATAATTACGTCATATTTCCTTTATCAAAATTTCTATTCTTGAGAACTTTGAATATTACCTTTTTCCTTGTAAAACCTCTAAGGTTATCCTTAAATCCTTCATCATGTACACCCCGGGTACAGGGCATATCAAGACACCATTTACTAATACTAGAATCTTTGTCTATATAGTTCTGAAAACTTTCTCCAATGATCTTTAATGGTTATTGTTACCTTAGTTCTTCCAATTTAACTGTCAAAACTCATAGTGTCCCTATTAAGGGTGAAATGCCAACCCTTATACATTCCCCTAGGATTTATCTCAAGTTATCAGGTTTTTATCCTTAATTCCACCTTTAAAATATACTCACACTTTTCAATTGATAAGTCAAGTCATCTATCCCTGATAAAAGTATCGCATTCAATCATTCCGACCTCGATAGTTTATACTTAATTTCATGGTAACATCCTTTTCCAAACTAAGGTCAATCCATATGGCCTCCGAAGGATAACAACAATTATTCGCTTTTCTTACCTGATTTGGTAATGGTAGCATAGACGTTTGGAAAGATATTGGTCATATTCCACGTGAACTTCTTATTAATAAATCCTCATTCACTATTGTCATTTATCTCAACAGTTATCTCAATATTGAGATATTTCTTATACTTGGTGTTTTACTTTTTGGGTATCAAGTCACATGTGTTACATATACTTCACATTTTTTAAGGTCACTTCCTTCATCCAATTTCCTAATTTCTTGATTTCCCATCTCCTTATTACATCCGTGTCTCATTATTTAATCCATATATTTATCTGAAAGTCTCATTGAATCCTCTAAATATAAAGGGGATTAATTGTACGTATCGCTTACGCCTTCAAACCTTGACTTTATCTCATGATCAGTCACTATCACGCTGATGATGACACACTTCTCTATATATATTGCGAGGGTTTCTTAGGGTTTCACATACCTAACTCCCTTATCGCTTCTCAACTTTATTTCCTTTATATCCCTTTATACTCCTTCCCCTTTCAGTCTTTTATTTTCGTTTCTGTTATAACCATTTCATGAACCAACACAACATAAGCATTGATTTCAAAAATCCCGTCATTCTGGATTCGTGTCCTTCAGAAGAACCTTGACGACTTTCACAACCTAGATTCATGATTCATCATACTTGTCCGCCTCTGGCCTGGTTTTAAAACTTCTCCACTTTCTCTCTATCTTCCTTAGCCTTCCACCAGCGCGTGGCCTCTCTCTTAGGAAGGTAAGTGGCATAAATAGTCTTTTGCGCTTCGTCAATCATTTAGAATCTCAAATGATTCCTCTATTTCCTTTAGCCAGGCTCTTGCCTCAACTGGGTCAACTTGTTCTTTGGAACTCTGAGAGCTTAGCAACTTAAAGGTCCTGAAAGAATTTCCCACTGCCTTTTTCCTCAGGGTGGTAGTTGGGGATAAAAGTATAAGTTTCGTTTAGGCAGGTCCATGAATTGCTCCATAAGAGTACAATCCTGATTCTCCCAACCTTGCTCGACTTCTGTTTTCTCAGTATGAAATGCTTCATCCTTCTCCCATAATCAGAGTTATTTTTTTACGTTAAAATCCTTGTTCTTCACTTCATTATATTATGGGTTCCTTCTATCTTGATGGCAACCTCCATGATTATCACATCCAGGGTTTGCCCTAAATCTTATTCCTCTAACTATGGCTTTCATCCAAGATCCCATCCTTAAGCTCTTGAACATTTGGAACCCAAATTCTGTAGAAATACCTCATTATTACCTCATCATCTTTCTAGGTATCAATCTCTTCTCCAGTCATTGGCTCCCTGCCTCCATTCATCATTTTTTTTGCACAATATGATCTTTTCCAATAATTCGGGCTTCCTTGCAATTTCAAACAGCTTTTCGGTACTAGCTCCGGTTACCTTTACTTCTATTTCCATTTTCTCGAAATCTCTTATCAACTCTTCCGAAGACATTATCTTCTTGAGTCTTTCCTTTCAACTAAGGGTGTTAGCCACCATATTGGCATTCCCTGAATGATAAAGAATCTCATACTCGTAATCCTTGATTGGCTCTAACCACCTCCTCTGGCGCATGTTGAGCTTTTTCTGTGTGGAAATATACTTGAGCTCTTATGATTTGTGTGACTCTCGCACTTCTCTCCATACAAGTAGTGCCTTCAATCTTTAGGGAAAAACTATTATCGTGAGCCCAAGATCATGGGTGGGATATTGAATTTTTATATTCCCTTAATTGTCTTGACACATACGCGTTTACCTTGCCGTGCTGTATAACAACGCACCCTAATTCCTCACGCGAAGCGTCACTAAAAATCATAAAATATCTTTTTCCATCCGGCAACGCCAACATAGGGGCCGTCACCAATCTTTTCTTCAGTTCTTGGAAGCTGTTCTCGCATTCGTCTGTCCATTTGAACTTCTCAATCTTACGAGTAAGCCGCGTTAAACGGGCTGTGATCTTTGCAAAATTGAAAGAACCTAAGGTAGTAACCGGCCAACCCTATCTCTGGTAGTTACCTTGACTACGGTCATTAATTCCTTAGCATCATATCTTCAGTCTTGTTAGGATCCTTCACGGGATCCTAATCAGCAACAATCTCTTCTTGGACAACTTCCTCAATGGCTACATCCTCAACATGAGCATTATCTGGTCCCTCGTTAGGACGCTCTATCGGATCCACAATCTGATCCCCAATATATAATAAAACATCATCGAATTATTGCTCTTGAACTTCAGGGTTCGGAGTCCCACTTCCATATACGATAACGAACTACGCTTCTATCACGATATTTATAAGGGTTCCCATAAGGGTTTTAACTATCAGTACTACGTTAGGTAGTCTGACTATGAACTTGGAAAGTGTTCTTATTATCTTAGTGAACTTCTTTTCTTAACGTCGCATCATCTCTGAGGTTTATAACGCTTAGCTCTGATACCATTTCTGTAACACCCCCAAATCCGGGGTCGGGGATCCGGGTTGTCACGAGTTCCATTTCCCTTAACAACACTTAATCTAAATTAACAACCAATTACTGCGTATTGTGACCCCACAATATACACACACACCACACGTTAAAGTCTCAGAGATGAATACAAAAATAACACAAGTCATTTTATTCCACAATTATAAGTCATTACACCTCAAAAGAGTTTTTGAATAAATTTACATATTCTTTGCCATTATTACAATTCATAAATATACATAAGTCTGGTACATCAAAAGTTGAAAGCCTAGCCTATTGGTAATTCTAACCTCAGCTACAGCGGCATCAACGCCTACAGGAAACTGCAAAATGTTTCCTATCCGCTCGCAAATTGGGAGCTTGGTCCTATTCATCTTGTCTAGATGTGGTTGTGTGATGAAATAATAAAGCAAGGGTGAGCAACAAGCCCACCAAAATATCATGTATAATAATTTACAATATATGAGCATTCTCATAGTACTCATGAAAGTCTTAGTTAAGAAGAAATGAACCAAGTTGATATCTTAATGCGACCAAGTCGCAAAATATTCAGTATATATGTATATATACTTTTCAAAATCTTGGAAGTCTTCTTCCATGCATAATATACATAGAGTTCCAGTTTAAAACTGTATAAAAATATCGTTGCAAGGTGATCTCATATATCTAACCTTGTCTCAACGTTTTTCTGAAAATCTTTGTCATGCATAAGATAATCATTTACTAGATATAAGTTGAAAAGATGAAGTTACAAGATACTCCAATATACTTATATCTTTCCCAAATACTACTTGAACTACCACCATTCAAGGTATAATCAATTTCAAAAGTTCATCACATAGATGAGACTACAAGATAAGACTTGAATAGATTCAATCTTTGAAATATCATTTGAAATAAATAAAGTTACGAGATACTTCATTAAGTCCAGATATATATATATACAACTATATATATATATCTCATACATTACTTGAAAACCTCTTCTATGAAAATTATAAACAGAGTTGCAATATCCACTGAATTTTTAATGGACTTGGCATAAACCTGATATCTTGCTGATCAGGCAAAGATACCAATTAAGTCACCTTTTCTACTAGCAGATGGATGAATTCCCCACTGGTCATCACCCTGGACGCATTAGGACCTTATGCTGGACTGCCACTCATCCACTTACGCTTTGATGGACTCCCACTGAGCCACTTACACTTTGATGGACTCCCACTGAGCACATGGCGCCTATTCCGACGCATTTTGATTGGGCTTACTTCCCGAATGTTGGGCAAGTAATCAAACTCTTTTATCAAATTAGCAACTTCATTGCACCAAAAATACACCACGGAACCGGATCCCTTAGATTTTGAGTGAGTATTTAAATTCCCTTCGAAAAGAAGATCTTAAATTTGAAAATGAGTTTTGGGATCCGCTTGAACTTTAAAAATCATTTTGAAGACTCGAAAACATTTTTAAGAATGTTTGGAGTTATGATGATTTAATAAAATAAATCAGTCCCGATATGTTAGAAAATATCTGAATATTATTATTTAAATAATATTCCCATAAAGGATAATCTTTATAAAAATAATGAAGTAGAAGTTTTAAAACTCATACATGAAACGAATAATAAATAACAAAAGGTATACTTATACGAAAGTAAGATCTTTATTTGAATAATCGAAAATAAGTTTGATTATTATTCAAAACTATTGAATATACCTTATTCGATTAATAGTTATAGAAAACTACATAAAATATACCCGGGAACCTCGCCTCCCGGTTTTAGGAAAATGTTCAACTTTGGGTCCCCTATACTAAGGGTATACACAAATAGTGCTTATCTCTAGCATAGGTATTATGCAATTTATAACAACTGAATCAACAATGAGATATCAAGATTACGAAACAGGCATGCATATATATATCATATCAACATGCTCCAATATATCGCAAGGCTTGCTAATAATAACCATGCACTTATCTCAAGATAATGTATCAATATATTACATCACAACAACAGTATAACGGGTAGAAAACTTTCCCGAGCGTTCTGGGGTAGAATTAAGCTTAGAGTGGGTACGGTAACCTATGAACAACAACATTAGCCGGAATTAGACCATGGTCGCTTAAAAAACTAGTCAAAACTCACTCATACCCTAACGGTCACTTATACGCTTGACAATTTGCGTTAATCGCTCGCGTACCCTTGGCTCCACAAATTTTAATAAATTAACTGCTACGAATTTTAAGGCGACTCTTTCGTGAATTTTCTACCAACTGACCAATTAATCTTACATAATTGTTTCGTAATCCAATTAGTCTTTTAAGGGACTTAAACAAGGCTTGAAAGTTAAGCGAGGGGTAATGGTTTGCTCGCGAAACGCCGTTACTTAAAACGGTCGCTTCTCCTAAACCGTACATCGGATCTAAGCGAAGCACATACCAAAACGAAGCTTACGACACGATCGAGCTAAAGATGGAAAAGTTACAGATTAGTCAGTGAGCTTTCTGTCCCGAACACTAAGTACAAGCATCTGAATGAAAACGGGCATTACGACGACTATGTTTACGCGATTACCAATATTTATACTACTCTAATTCCTTACCAATTCACTACAACCACCCAACAATTAACAATACATTAAACACAACTTAGATCAAGGCAAAGTTAGTCCATAATCTCAGTTTTCCATCTCATTCAACCACAAACATGATCTACTATCCATAACTTAAGATTCATTAACCATTAACCAAGATTCATATCCAAAATCACCACAAATTCAACCAAACTATCTAATATACATGGATCTTGCTATATATACATAAATCTATCCATAAATTCATCAAAACTCAAAGTTCCAACTATAAGTAAAAGGTGAGAGTTGTTTATACCTCCTTGAAGCTTCCTAACACAACCCAAAAGCTTTGAATGCCCAAAAGAACCTTGATCCTTGCTTGTATAACCTTAACATTTCATAAAAATCAAGAAAACTAACATTAGTTCTTGAAAGTTACTATTCATCATCACTTTTGATGATTTGTTTGCCTAGGTTAAGAATGGAATTTGGCTTCCAAACTTCTACCATGCATTCACTAGTAGGCAATATTCTAAAAATCGGCCGATTAACCGATTAATCGGCCGATTAATCGGAGTTCGGACGGGTCCCGCCTCAATTAATCATTAATCGGGTCAAAGTACGGTTTTTTAAAAAATCGGTCAAAAGTCGGGCAGTTCGGGAAAAATCGGTCGAATCGGGTCAAAAATCAGCCGAATCGGTCAAAGTTTGAAATTATTAAAAAAATATTTTTTTTAAAGAAAAATTAAAGTTTTTTAAAAATAATAATTAATATTAATATTAATAATAATATATTAATATATTAGCTCTGTTACCTACAAAAATAATCGTATATTCTGATATTCCTAAATCCTCTACGCAAATCTCTAGTTGAATTACTCTCAAATCTCAACACTTGCTTGATCGATTAATAATCTTAAGGTATTATAAATTTATTCAACAATGATTACATCTTTCATATTTGTATTATTTTATCCTACCCTCACTCGATTTATTTTAAATCTTAAGGTTTGAACTAGTAAGTAGTATTTTCTGACTAAAGTAGTGACTAGTGAGTAATCAGTATAAACCACTTAACTACCAATTATGTAATAGTGATGGTGATTTTTTTTGTAAATCTTACCATTTAAACATCAATATTGAATTAATGATATGTGGTTTTATTTTTGTAAATCTTGTGAAAGATTAGTGACATTTAAATATAATTATTTATTATTATTTATTAAATAAATTGCTTCCGATTAATACTCTGATTAATCAATCTGATTAATTACCGATTATCCGATTAATCACTGAAAGGTCCCTCCACCGAATAATTCTGATTTCTGCTTTTTAGAACACTACTAGTAGGTAAGGAAGCTATGGTAATTACCTTGTGATTTTAGAGCAAGAGAAGCTAAGATTTGCTTCTTGAAAAAACCAGCCGAGAGTTTAGATGGGGAAGAAGAAGAGAGCTTGCTTGATTCTTGAATGCTAAAGTTTGTGAAATGATTTGCTTGGCTAGGATTAATCCTTGGTAAATATCTTCCTTTAACTTTAATAAAGTGATGACATCACCTCCATTACATCATCACAAAGACACTTGTCCAAACCTTATGGTTGGATGATGTCACAACCCACTAATCCCATCTGATTAGTGCTTAATTACTTGGCTATTGGTCGTTATCTGTTTTACGGTTCGCTTAACTTTTGTTCTCATTCGTTATTTGAGGGATCATATCCGGGATCTTATTACTTAGGCTTCCATGAACCTTTATTAATATCTTATATTCCTTTAATGATCCTCTGCTATAATCCTTAAATAAAATCCTTTTAATTACGTTACCAAATACCTAATCCTTTCGGTATCTGGTGGATTTTCGGGAAAAATCAAAGTGTTCGAATTTGGATTCTGAAGATCTTTACATACACTCATTTACTTAATGGAATACTAATACGATCTCAGAATTTCCATAACAGTACTCCTATATAGTGTGGTCTGATAATTTTCCTTAATCAGCATAGTCAGCAAAAGTTACTATGCATCAAGGTTTCAAAAATTTCCAAAAATTGGGGTTATTACATTTAATGAAGTTAGAATCCCATATTTGTCTCATATAATAAATCAACCTTTATTCTCTTTAGTTATTGCATGTTAGTTAGTACCTTAGTCATAAACAATCTCAATTTGTTATTCGTCTTAGCATTGAATAAGAACCATATCATTGTTGCATAAGCGCATAAATCTTACGTTAACCAAAAGAGTCTATGTGGGAACGAACTAGAAAGAATTCTATATTACTTGCGAACGCATATACTTGCGTGTATTATTAGCGCGTGTTCTAACCCTAACACTCATCTCATGAACCTGAATTTGATAGCACAAACTCAGGGGGAGAAAGAGAGGGAGGTTCTGCAAGTCATGCCAATGGTGAAGAAAATACAGAGAACTCAAATCAACAAACTCACACCAGAAAGTGGGATAGAAGTCACACTAGAGAAGCAATTATTGGTGATCCAACTGCTGGAGTGAGGACAGAAGTGCAACTTCCAATGAATGTCTACATTCATGTTTTCTTTCATAAATTGAGCCAAAGAAAACTGAAGAAACTCTACTTGATCCTGATTGGATATCTGCTATGCAAGAGGAGCTAAATCAGTTCGAAAGAAACAAAGTTTGGGATTTGGTTCCTGCACAAAAGAACATAGGTATAACTTGAACAAAGTGGGTGTACAGTAAAAAGATGGATGAAAATGGAATTGTCACTAGGAACAATGCAAGGTTGGTTGCAAAAGGTTATTCAAAGGAAGAAGGAATTGACTATAATGAAACTTTTTCTCCAGTTGCAAGACTTGAAGCAATAAGGATTTTTCTTACATTTGCTGATCATTCAAATTTTAAAGTATATTAAATGGATGTCAAAAGTGCATTCCCAAATGGTGAGTTGGAAGAAGAAGTTTATGTGCAACAGCCACCTGGCTTTGAAGATCCATAATTTCTAAACTTTTTATACAAGTTGCTCAAGGCCCTTTATGGACTAAAACAAGCACCTAGAGCCTGGTATGACACATTGCCAGATATTCTACTTAAACATGGATTCACTAGAGGAATAATAGACAAGACACTCTTCTACAAGATGCATGGTGGTGATATGATCCTAGTTCAAATTTATGTCGATCATATCATTTTTGGTTCTACAAATGAAAAACTTTGTCAAAGATTCTATAAGCTTATGCAGAGTGAATATGAAATGAGCTTGATGGGTGAATTAAGTTACTTTCTTGGACTTCAAGTCAGTCAAAGAAGTGATGAAATTTTCATCAGCCAAACTAAGTATGTCAAGGATTTATTGAAAAAGTTTGGTGTGGTTGATTGTTCACCTGCATCTACACCTATGTCTACATGTACAAAGTTTGATGAAGACAAAAAGGGCAAAAGTGTAGATATCTCAAACTATAGAGGAATGATTGGATATTTGATGTACTTAACTACAAGTAGACCAGACATCATGTTTGCAACATGTCTGTGTGTAATATTCAAGCAAATCCAAAAGAATCACATTTGATGGCTGTAAGAGGATTTTCAGATACTTGAAGGGGACTCCAAACGTGGGATTATGGTATCCTAAGGGAACTGTTTTTGAACCTGTTGGATACACAGATACAGATTTTGCTTGATGCAGGGTTGACAGGAAAAGTATTAGTGGAAGCTGTCAGTTTCTTGGACAGACTTGTATCGTGGTATAGCAAGAAACAACGATCTGTGTCAACTTCCACAGTTGAGGCTGAATACATAGCTGCTGGAAGTTGTTGTGCTCAAGTGCTTTAGATTAGAAATCACCTAATGGACTATGGCCTAGTGTTACACAAAATTCCAATTATGTGTGGCAATACTAGTGTTGTATCTATTATGGCTAATCTAGTTAATCATTCTAGAACAAAGTACATTGATGTAAGGTACCATTTTATTAGAGAACATGTTGCAAATGGTACCACTGAGCTCATTTTTATTCCAACAGAAAAACAATTAGCTAACATTTTCACTAAACCTTTGGATGAAGCAAATTTCACTAGACTTGTAGGTGAAATTAGAATGTTAAATTCTTCATCCGAAGGCAAGAACTCATCAAATGTTTTGCAGCAGATTAATTTCTAGTCAATCAAAATTAAACTTGATTTAACTGGAAATTAGCTGAAATATGAATTATAAATATTTCAAAAATCTCTTCATATTTATTTTTCAAAATTCAAAATCTGAATTAAAAATTTTCAAATTCTAAGTAAACTGTCTAAATGTTGATCTGCATTTTCAATATGTAGTATTAACACAAGGCAGAATCAAAGTAATCAAAAGTATAGAGAACTGAGTTCTCGATAAGTCTAATTGACTTATCGACAAGTCATTTTAAGACTTCTCGAGTGAGTTCTCGACAAGTCAATTTTCTGACTTCTCGAAGGACTTCTCGATAAGCTTCATTATGACTTATCGCTAAGTCATTGTAGAGTTCTCTATAAGTGTTAACTTACAGAGTTCTCTACAAGTATAATTTTAGACTTATAAATAACTCAGAACTGAGATAATTTAATTTAATAAATTATTTTGGTAAAATACTTTTGACAAAAATCATTCTGATTTTATTATGATTTATTCAAATAAAAATTAGAAACAAATCAGTCCATTTAGGACAAACTGAGTATTTTTTTGACATCTCGACAAGTCAATTTTATTTCTCTAAAAGAGTAAATTAAAATGACTTCCTGATATGTAATTTTTTTTTCAAAATGACTTCTCGATAAGCAAACTCCAAACGTCTATTTTTGAGTTCTCGATAAGTCATTTGCTTTTACTGTAAATACTCAGATATCTCGACATACACATACTTACACCTTCGAGAACTCTAAGTGAACAAGAATTTTGAAATCAAAGCCGATTTCTCTCTCGTTTCGAACTCTTTCTCTTCAATTTTTCTTACCCACTAAACTTCATACTCTTTTCAATGGCAGCCAACATTATTGTACCCTTTATCCGAAAAGAAACCAACTTTCTTGCAATTCTAGATGCAACTCAAGCTCCTGAAACTTTCAAAACTTTTGTGAGATTTCTGCCTGAAACATACTTTGTGGGAGCTCTTATTGCTAATCCTGTGCTTTACTTGGATGTCTTAGGGGATTTCTAGAATACAGCCGTAATAAGAACAGTGGCGCATGAGAATCAGGCTATATCAATAGTGATAAACTGTACAATCAAGGGCCAACAGGTGGAGATTTTTGAGAATAATGTCAACATGGCATTAGGCATACCTACGGACAAGCTAGTGGAGGCTCCAACTCAGGATGAGCTTTATGAATTCGTAGACTTCATCAATTATTCTGAAAAGACTTACCCTTACCTCATGCCTGACATAAGGACAAATGCTCAATCTAGCACATCAATGGTCCCTGAACCTGTGGAAGTACAAACAAAGGAACACCAACAGGGACCTTCCAAAGCTGAGACCCTTTCTTCTATACCAATAGCAGCTAGGAAACCAACCATCCTCTCAAAAGGTTAAATTGAGTAAAAAGAAGAAATAGAAGGCAAACCTACCAATTATAACTGAGAGTGGTGAGGAACAAACACCAACAGAGTCACCCTTGGTCAGAAAACAAAAGAAGGCTAAACACTTAGAGTTGACCACTCAAGCCACCTCTGCATCCTCTCAAAAGGATGTAGTTGAAAACAAGGGACTTAAACAGACTCTAGAGGCACCCTCTCAAAAGGATGTCTCTATTGAAAAGAGCATTAACCCAGATGCACCTTGTAAAGAGTATGCACAACCATCACTTGAACAAATTCAAGTGCATGGAAGGAGAAATAAGGATGGCACACACAAGGAGAGCACATCTCTTGAAGCTCCCTCATCTATTCAGGAAGAGCTGGCAACACTCAACACTGAAATTCAAAATCTTATCTCTAAAATTTCTTCTTCTTACACAACACCTGAATCTAATTCTCAGTTGCAATCTCACTCAAGTGACTTGGTTCAAGAAACCTTGCTCACCATCTAGACACCAAATTTAGATGGTGAGAGACTACTAGCTGGGGTAGACCTTGAAGACACCATTATAAACATGATGGATTCATCAATTTTTACTGAAGACCCCATGGTGATCACAAATGCACCTTCATGCGCAAATCAGCCTTCACAGGCTTTAAGGTTTGAGGGTAGTACTCCTGAGGGGGAGCTATCTAAATCCTCACCAATTCAATTGGAGGTTCCTGTCACAAGAACAACCCCCCTCAAAACCTTAGCTGAAATTGCACTAACAATTGAAGCTGGGAGTACGATTTCCAATGACTCTGCTATTGTAGAGGCAAGAACATCACATTCATGTGATAATGTTTTGCAAGAAGCACAAGGGTTTGAGGCTGGTGCACGTGACAGTAACCCATCCAAATCACCTCCAATTCAATTGGAGGTTACCATCACTAGTGGAGAACAACAACCTATCACAACCACAGTGCAAACTGTGAGTAAAACTGTGACTTCTATCACAGGTGGTTCTGTAAACTTATCTCCCTCTCACCCAACCAATCAACCTTCCACCTCCTAACCACAAGAACCTCACCTAATATATCAATGGCTACAAGGAGCTGCTTCTCAACCTTCCACAGTTGTTGATCTCATGGTTGACCAACTTGGTGGCCTTGCTCAATTATCACAGCAGCTTCCCACATCCAACATGTCAAATCAAGACTACTAGGCCATTATGTTATCCTACCAGACAGATGTTGAAGAACAACAAGCTAAAATTGTTGATGAAGCTGGTCAGGATGCAAA
Organism: Apium graveolens; assembly: GCF_009905375.1. Classification (NCBI taxonomy): domain Eukaryota; kingdom Viridiplantae; phylum Streptophyta; class Magnoliopsida; order Apiales; family Apiaceae; genus Apium; species Apium graveolens. The sequence continues at coordinate 43,009,016 of NC_133648.1, forward strand.
TTGTGAAATGGCTGGACAAAGAGTTTACTATTAAAATGGATGCTGTATTAGCCCAATTCAAGGAAGAGTATCTAACTATCTTGGGGAGAAATGCTAGATCCTTAACCCCACATGAAGTGTATGATGCAGTGAATGAGGTATACAAGGATCAAACCAAAATTTTCCATACCTTTGGAAAAGCACTTAAAATTACTCTAACTGGGCATCAAGACAAGATAATGAAGATGGTTAGAGAAACTATGGATCAAATTATTCCCTCACAGACAGAGATCAAGAATAAATTCATAACTTTTGCTGATCAACTGTCTAGGTATGAGAAGTGGAGTGGACACAAGTGTCAAGAATTTAAAAACCTCATTTGTATCCCTGCATGACCAAGTTCAAAAACATATCACTCACTCAAATGATTCAAGGATGAAGCTGGATCAAATGCATTCTAGCAGCTACACTACTTCAGCCTTGCTCATGGAAGAAATTAAGAAGGCTGTGCAGGATACATTTGGAGTTTCTACTTCCTCCACATCTCAATCCTCATCTCACATACAAGTTCAAGAACTTTAACAACAAGTGTCTTCTCTACAAAACTCAAATAACTGACTTAGTGCACAAGTACAAGGTCTCACACCTTTTGTGTCGAGTCAACAAACAGACATCAAAACCCTGGTGAACTCTCACAAGCATCTCCAAATACAGAATTTTGTGGCTTTGGGAGCCATCACAGGGAAGATCAACATACTATTTCCCTCATTACCTGAAGCTATAAGGCCAACAATACCAACTCCCGTACTCATGCCTGTTTCCAAGACTAAGGGGGAGATAGAAGTTAGGATTCAACAATCCAGGGATGCTGGTAAATCAAAAGAGCCTATTCAGACTGGCAAAAATTCTTCACAAGCTTAATCATTTCCAGATGTAGGAAAAGATAGACTTATCAAGGCTGCAGAAAGACCAAATCAAGATCAAGAATTCAGTAAACTTCTTGCAGTCCTAAGGATGTCTCTTTAAAGCAACTACATCACCTACAAAAGAGCATTGTCCTAGAACATCAACTCCATTAGGGCAGTGGACGTGAGAATTGATAACTACTTGGAGAAGAGAATTGTTGTGAATATCAATGATGCTGGTGTGGACAGATGTCTCCAAGTGTCTATTCCAAATCTCAGAACTTTAAGAGTATCTGAATTGGATGTAGTTATTGACAAGGTACATGTGGTCATCACATAGGACACCTAATTGCTTCATGAACTCAAAAAGGCTCAAATAGATGCTTTTACTATAGCTTATCTATATCCAAACAAAGGGGTGTCCTACATCTGTTCTCAAACCAAGAAATGTAATATCTTCAATGTTCCCAAGAACTATGTTAAAGGAAATATGAGGCTGATCATGACACTTTAATCTAATTTGAAATACGAAAAGAAAAAGAAAATTTAAGATGAAGAAATGATCAGAATACTTGAAAGGTATCTTGTAAATGCTGATACCATGTTGCCAACCACACAATTCAATTTTAAAGATGACAAGGATGATGATGAGAAGAAGCATGATACACAAAAACCTTCTGGCTCAAATCCAATTCAATCTATAAGAGCAACTGGCAGCAAGGATAAGAAGAAGGATGAAAGTAAAAGGAGATGAAAAGAAGAAGGAAGATGAGAGGAAGAAAGGAGATAAAAGTAGAAAGAAGAAAAAGGAAGATGGTTCAGGACCACAAAAACAATCCCTACCAATCTAAATCAACCAAGCTCAACTCATTAAACCTTTTAGCTCAAACGCTCAACCATCATTCACCTCAAAGCCAAAATTCTTATATAAGCCAACTGCAAACTCTCTTCTCAAAATCCCTATCACTACCAGCCAAACTAGCCTAAAGAAAATTTCAAACCTACCTTCATTTGAACCACCAACCAAGACTCACTTTAAATCTGTTGGGAAAAAAACAAAGCAATTGCAAGTTATTGAGAGATCTCTCTGGAATTGCTATAATCAATCTGACTTTCTGCCACTTAATTGGTGCCTCATAGATGAAAAATATTTTCAACAGCTAGCTGAAGAAATAGTCAGAGTTTGGGTTGTATCATATACAAAAATCATAATTTACTATGATGATGGTTCTTTCACTTTACTTGGAAACAACCTAATGGACACACTTTCAACCACAGAATTCAAAAGAGTGATCAGTTTGATGAAGGATAAGGATACAATTACAAGGTTCTGAAGAGCTGTATGTTGTGTATGAGTGAAAGAAAAGGATGAGAAAAATCCAATGGCAAAGGCTGAAAAGGAAGAAAAAGATAGGAAGTATGCAGAAGAACATTCAAGAATTGAGAAAAGATCAAATGAGCTTAAAGCAAAAGGGATGAGCAGACCTTCCAAAGATGGACATTTTCTGAACATAAAGATTGGCAGGTTCTCCAAATTTAGAGTTGTTACTTAAATGGTTATTCATTAGATGAGTGGCTCAAGCTTGTGGAAGCTTTAAGAGGAACTAAAATTATAGAAGAAATGGAAGTGTTAGTGACTCTTAAGGATCTCATTAGAAAGGAGCCAGACTATGAGGATTTTATATAATGAATGCCTTGTTAAAACTTCAATTACCACTCAATTTTAAACATTTTGTTTCTGTCAGTTTGTATGTAAAGTTTAAATTGTTCATTATAGCTTGGGGTTAGTCTTGTTAATAGACATGAATTTGTGTCAAGCAATCTTCTCACAAATTGGGGCAGATTGGTGTAAGACAAGCCTGTACTGTAACAAGACTATGTCAAATTGACAAGCCCTAAGTAAGTTATATGATAATATAAGTTTGCATTTTGTATTGTATAACCTAAGTCTGTGAAAGTGTAAATTGGATTAGACTGGAGTATGGTTCCGTAAACAGTCTCAAGCCTAAGAATAAACTCTGGAAGAAGATCATGAAGATCATGCCTCATGGAAAGTGTGAAGAAGCTTAAAGTTGAATAAATCTATTTTAGGAAAAAGATTTTAAGTCAAGAAATCTACAAGTCACAGATTAAGTCTTAAGAGAAGTCATTCGAGAACTCCAGAATGACTTATCGAGAAGTCATGAAAAGATACTAGAGAACTCAGAGATATCGACAAGCCAAATGAAGATATGAAGATTGGAGATATCGACAATTCAAATTATAACTACAGATCTCATAGATATCGATAAGTCAAAATATCACTAGAGATCTCTGAGATATCGACAAGTCATTTTTGCACTAGTAAAACTCAGTGTTAGGTAATGAATTACACACGGAGGGGGTGAATATGTTTTTGTTTTTTTCTGCTTTTCTTGAATGGTTTAAGGTGATGAACAAAGTAAATTAAACCTGGAAGTGAAATGTGTTAATACTGAAATTAAACATATAACAATAGTGAACACAAATCTTTCAAAACTCACTTAATTTATATTAAAATTAAGAATGTCTTTCTACAAAATTTGTAGGCTCTTTGTTGATAAAGAGCTTAGCTTCTTCCTTGAGAGAATACAAGATATCTAATCTAAATTGTTACATCTAAAACAAAGCATCCAGTGTTTACTTTATAGAACAGTAAACACTATTTTTTACACAGCATGCAATAACATATAATAAACCCTATTTCTGGATAACCAAATCTTTCTATTTCTGGCTTAGTGTATCTTTTCTAATCTTGCCTGCCTGTGACTTTACTTTTCTAGTTAATCTTGGCCTTTGATCTTGTACTCTTCAAGCTGCTTTTTGTAGACTTGTCAATCCAATTGATTGGATTGTTTATTGATTGATAATCTTGGATATTTAACTGGTCTGCACTTTGTACTTTGACTTTTACCTCGAGATCTCTAGTTTGGTATATAGAGAACTTGACATCTCGAAAAGTATAATGGCTTATCGAGATCTCTCATCACTCTATAGTTGTTTTGACTTATTGAAGTCTCTGAGTTCTCTATAAGAGAATTTGGATTGTCGAGATCTCTAAATTTCTGCATGTAGAACTGACTTATCCATATCTCTAATCTTCATGTCTTCAATTTTGCTTGTCGATATCTCTGAGTTCTCTAGTGCAGAAATGACTTATCGATATCTCCAATCTTCATGTCTTCAGTTTTCCTTATCGATATCTCTGAGACTTCTCCATAAGCTTTCCTTGACTTCTCGATAAGTTATTCTGGAGTTCTTGAATGACTTCTCTATGATACTTAATCTGTGACTTGTAGACTTCTTGACTTAGAATGTTTTTCACAAAACAGATTTATTCAACTCCAAGCTTCTTCATACTTTCTCTGAGGCACGATCTTCATGATCTTCTTCCAGAGCTTATTCTTAGGCTTGAGAGTATTTACAGAAAAATACTCCAGTCTAGTCTATTTACATTTTTACAGACTTAAATTTTTAAATACAAAGTACAAACTTAGATTTCAATTCAACTTACTTAGGGTTGTCAATTTGACCGAGTCTTGTTAGTGTATAGGCATGTCTTGCACAACAATCTCCCCTAATTTGTGAGAAGATTTCTAATCTTATCACAAATTCATGCCTGTTAACAAGACTAACCTCAAGCTACAATGGAAAATTAGACTAATACATAAAAGCTGACACAAATACAACATTTATACATTCAGGTGATTTCATGAGTTAAACAGACACACATATCAGACAAATACTGTATCTCTTGTTTCTTCTCTAATGAGGTCCTTTAAATATATAAGAATTTCAAGTTCCTCTACTATTGGTGTCCCTCTTAGAGCTTCCACAAGTTTGAGTCTGCCAGGCTTTGGATAACCACTCAGCAAATCAATCCTAAACTTTGAAAATGTGCCAGCTTTGACATTTAGAAATCTTCCATCCTTGGAATTTCTGCTCATCCCTTTTGCCTTAAGTTCTTCTGATTTTTTAAAGTACATCTCAATTTCCTCATGATACTTCCTCTTCCTCTCCTCATATTCATCCTTATTTCTTGCTCTCCTTTCCTCCATCACAATCAACCATTAAGCTAAAATAGATCTCCATGCCCTGGTTGCAGTGTCCTTGTCCTTTAGTAGGCTTATCATTCTTTTGATTTCTGTCGGTGAAAATGTATCCATTAAGTAGAAGTGAAGAAATGTGAAAGACCTATCCTCATAGTAGATTCTTACTTCCCTTAATTACAACCCAAACTATGACTATTTTCTCAGCTAGTTGTTGAAAATAGTCTTCATTTGAGTTGCACCAGTTTAGAGGTAGAAAATCACTTTGCTTGAAATAATTCCAGATGGACCTCTCAGTAACTTGAACTTTTTTATGTTTCTTCCCAACAGACTTGTAATGAACTTTGAGTGATGGCTTGACAGAAGGTAGGTTTGTGATTTTATTGAGAAATGTTTGGCTTGAGGTGATTGGTATTTTTAGAAAGGAGTTAACAGTCTGTTTGTACAAATATTTAGGCTTAGAGGTTTGAGGTGGTTTGGTGTTTGATTATGTTCGCATAGAGGGTTGAGCTTGGTTAATTTGGATTTTTAGGGTTTGTTGGTGTGGTCCTGAAGTGTCTTCATTCTTCATTTTCCTTCTCTCCTCACCTCTTAGAGGATTGACTTGGATTTGAGCCAAAAGGTTTTTGAACATCTTTCTTCTGCTCATCATCATCCAAGTTAAACAAAATGTTTAGCAAAATGTTTAAACTTTGAAGTGATTTTGACTTGAGAGGGTATAATCTCATCCATCTTTTCATTTAGAAGCTTCGTACCCTGTCTTCATGACCAATCAGCTTCAGTTCTAGATCTCTTCCAAAGAGATGGAAAACTTTGAGTTGGGCTTCGGAAACTTCATTTATTGCATCATAAACTTTAGCAGGAGTTAAGGCTTTAGCATTGCTTCCCAAAATAGTCAAATAATCTTCCCTGGATTTAGCTAAAACACCCTCCATCTCCAGATTGTAGTCCTTGTTCAGCCAAGCATCACAGTTGCCATCCAGTTCAGCTTTATTAAAAATTTTATCTTGTTATTCTTGGAAATCTGTTTGATCTGAAAATATTATGGCTTGGTAATCCTGGTTAGACATATCTGAGGTTAGGAGTTGATGAGAGAACTGTGCAAGTTCTGCTAGCTGATCAACCCTGAAATCTTCAAGATTAGATTAAGGTGCAGCTTCCTGTAGCCAGTTGGAGACTACATGAGTTGGTTGAGAAGTTGAGGGTTCAGTTGTTTGGATTTGTGCGGAGCCAGGAACATCTGTGACATGAGTCACAGTTGAACTCACAGTTTGCACTATGGTTGTGACAGGGTGTTGTTCCTCACCAGTTATAGGAACCTCCATTTGAATTGGAGGGAATTTGACTGTGCTTATAACGACTCGTGTATTTTTGAATTATCTAATTATGTACTTATGGAAATTATTAAATAAATAAAATATGTGTGTTGGTTTTGACCGCTATGTGTTGTTTGATTATTATCCATATGTGATTTATGGTGTACCGGGTTGTCCGCGTGATTAATTATGGGATCGTATTAAATTGTTTTCACCTTCAAAAAAGTGGATTTAGTGCAAATTTATTTGCATAAATATTGAAAATGTTTCTAACATTGTTTTTATGATTCTATAATTACAATAATTATTTTTAGGATTTTATAAAATTGAGAAACCAATATTTTATTAATTATTTATCTTTAAATGATTTTCTGAATGCTTTTATTTATAAAATCCATATTTAATTCTAGAATTCTTCAAAAATTATGAAACTCATATTTATTTAAGTTTGGAATATTCCGGGAATTTGAAAATTATTTTGGAAATTTTCGGGATTAATTTTACCCGCGCGTTGTTTCGTTTATTTGTTAAAAGCGGGTATAAACTGCCTTTTAAAAATTATTTTAAAATTACAAAATTTATGTTTTTGTAAACTTTGGGATATTTACGACATTTTAAGATTATTTTCATAATTTTCAAAAATATGTTCGCGTTCACCTTTGTCCGTTAGTTTTGAATTTTGGGATTAACCGGGTCTCGGAATTTTCAATATATGTATTTGAATTATAGGAGTCGTACTACCAGTTGTACTATTACTTGTACTGCATTGATTGTACATCATATAAAAAAACAAAAAAAACAAAAACACACAAGCATCACACACGGGTATACACCCTTGTGCGGTTCCCTTATCGCCAAAACCCCCACCCCCGTATATGTTTCTCTCGGATTCTGATAAGGCCACCATTGCTTTTCCTTTTCCGATTACTGCTTTGTTTCGGCCGCCTTGTTCTTGTTTTGCTTGCTCTGCTTTGTTGTCGCGAGTCTCCTCCGGTGAGGACAACCGCCGACTGCTTTCCGGTCATGTGTAGTTTAATACTATCTATATATATACATGTGTGTACATAGTTGTATGTATGTATGTAATTTGTGGTGGGTTGTCCTTGATTCCGCCGGTTGCTGCCGGATTTTCCGGCGAGGTGACCGTAAGTATAGCATGTGTGTGCTGGCTGCTTCTATTTCGTCTTAATTGGTTCTGATATTAACTTATCAGTTAATTCTGCAGAGATTTTCTTGATTATTTGATGAAATTAATTGAGATGTGTGCAGGAAATTAGTATTTATCGATGAAATTTATGTTAGAAACCCGAAATTAATCGGGTACCCGTAAATTTTATCGCCGTCGGCGATGAGCCTCGGCGAGCCGGCGGTGGATGGTGATGAATTTATTCTGAGTCCTAATTTTTATAAATTAAATAAAATGAGTCGTATAATTAGATGCATATGGAAATGGTTGTCGAATTGTGAAAAGTGGATTATAGTTGGTTTAGATCTGGTTGTGATTGAATTGACATCGATGGATGTTTCGACGGGTAGTCCGATAAACAAAGGGAACGCTGTCCAATTTCCGGAAAATCGAACTACGGGAGCGTATCTGAGGATTATCGGGACGTCGAGCTAATATAAGTAAATACATATATGTATGTTTTATACAAAACCAGATTGTATGTTGTGTTGTATGTTTTTTCCAAAACACAGTAACCCTAATTTCGTAAAATAAAGAGTATAGGTATTTTCCGAAAACGAACACCGAACAGATTTTCGAGAACATGAACCCTAAGTGATACGTGTATTATTATATGAAGTATGTTATGAGTCGGATTTTGTTAACGTTCGGGTAGATTGTTAGCGAGGATATGTCAAGCATAATCGAATGTCTAAATTAGGATGTTTCGACCTTGTAGGTTCTAGTCGGAATGACTGAGAATTGGAATTAGACGAAAGATAGTTGGTGATGAGTCGAAAAGCTCAGTCAGGTCCCAATCAAAGGACTTAAGTGTTGAGGTCGAATCCAGAGTGATATAGTGGTTAGACGTAAGAGCCTAAGCGGCGGAGTTGGCCCAGAATTGATGAGTAATAGTTGTAAAGCCTGTAAGGCAAGTATTTCCGAACTTTTCTTCAATATATATTACCAATGTTTTCGAACTGTTTCATAACATGTTACTATTATTAAACATAACTCCTGTTTTATAATGCATATGCTTCAAACTATTTACCCTTAAACCTTGATTCTTTCTTGATCTTGAGCCGTAAGCCTTATTCTTTGCAAACCGTCCTTTGTTGATCCTCAGACACCAAACCATACAAATATAGTACTACTCTTCAAAGATATAATTACCAAACACCAAACACTGAAAGAGAATGATTTGAAAACACAGAAACTTTTATACTCCAATCATTCTTAATAACATCAAAGAACCATATCCTGAAAAATCATTACTGGTCTGATACCTGACCCTTGTACAAATTGAAAACCGTTTCTTATACATACCCTAATATACCCTTGAGATATCCATGAATTTCCTTACGTTTTTATGCAAATGTTTAACCATCATCGATTATGATCTTGTTTTATTGAATCATATTATTATCATATTGAACTGCTTTAGGATTGGATAGTTTTTATATATGACCAGATTCGTGGTTAGACCATACCAATGGTCAAGTTAGGCCAATGTGTGCCTTGGATCCAGTAATTAGAGCAGTACTGTGTGCTTGCTCGGGGTTAGTGCGTGACTGATCAGCAGCCTAACCTTGGTTTTTAAAATTTAAATGAATATCCAATTCTAATGATTAGTTAAAAAGAAACTTGATTCCTTTGAATCATCTCATTTGATCATTGTTTAACCTCAGTTATCACTATTATGACTTGCTGAGCTAGTTAGCTCACCCTTGCGATTCTTTTATATATTTTACAGTTGAAAAGAATATGGATGATAGTGAAGTTCCTCAGTCCAAAGTGCGGGCTAAGGTTCCAGTTGAGTTGAATCGAGCTAGCAGAAGCTTCATGTGGTATAGAGATAGTCAGATTGTAAGAATGATCTTATTATCAATTGTAAGTTAAATTAGTTGGGATTTGGTACGTTGTAATAAAGGTTAAGATTGTGGCTTGTTTTCATACTTTAACCTGTTGCGATCCGTGGTTATGTAAAGCAGGGTCATTGTAAATAATAGTTCTTATTCCGGTTTATATATTGTATATGTGTTGTGGACCCCAAACTTCTGACCCGGGTTTGGAGGGCGTCACAGGTTGGTATCAGAGCCACATATCATAAGTCATTGAAACAAGCCTAGATTGTCGGGTTTGGGTAGAAGGTTAGGATTAGGAATAGGAAATAGAAAGATAAGATGTCGCGAGGATGAGTGCGATTACATAGTAAGTCTCCGACACAGTTCGTATTGCGATTCGGGATTCTCAGCTTGCGACATGATTTCCAGACAACGGCAATGGCAGATCCTGATTTCCCGATGTCATTTGATCGTTTGGAGCTTTCCGTTCGAGGATGGATTCGAGAGTTACAGTAAATGGTGAGCGCTTGAGATATAAATAAAGGTGACTAAGCCACCCGTGAATAATTATGGGATGAATTAGATGAATTTGGAAAGAGTTAGAGAGAAAGGTATAAATCTGGAATTTTTGATGGAATTAAATGATGATGCTATGATAAATGCGATATGTAAAGTAGTGATGTGATGTGATACGAGCAAACTTTGTTCTATGAAATAGATGTTGACTATTGGATAGCATGTTCTACTAACTACTACAATGATAATGTCGGGAGTGTTACCAGTATGGGAGCCTTGATGTGAAGCTACGAATAAGATAATGTGCGACAACAATTGAAGTTCCGTCAATTAAGGAAGGTAAAGTGGACACGATGAAGGAAAAAATGTAGATTGAAGTGAATGGACTTTTACATGATCGTTCCATTAATTTGGTACCTTGTTATAGGTCGGAAGGACAACAACCAACTCATATAGTAAGGACAACCAGGTTTGTGATTTTCCAAACTTTTTAAACAAGTTTTCGAAAAAGATTTTCCTTTACAAAATTTTAAAAAGCCTTTTCGAATAAAATGATTTTTAAACATTGGTTGTCAAGTTACTACTTGAATTTCTTGTTTGTTAGAAAACCTGGATTACCTGGAAGGATGCTGTTTCAGACTTAGTATTGCTAATTTCGAGAACGAAGTAACATATGATTACGAAGAAGTTGGTTATTCCTAACAGTAAAGTGCAAGTATTGTTTGATAAAATTTACAACAGAATCAGCGTACAGAGTAACTATACATTTAATTACTAGGACTATCAGAGTTCGAAGAATTCATTGATTTAACAGAAGCTGAAGCGTGATCGAAGAAGATTGGAAAGATTTTTAGACCTCTCTAAAAGCAGAATATTATTAACAAAAGGATTGTTATGTCGAATGGTACGTGGTTATTCTAAATTAAAAGAGGGAACTCGAAGTTACCTGGTAGGATCGCCATTATGACTTGTTAAAGTATTATACGTATGGGTGCGATATTAAAGATGCAAGACGTGACAAGTAGGAATCTACCATAATGTTTAATTTGCAAAAGCATTTCAGTGTACCCTATAAAGTTGTTATATGATGCAATTGGGATGTGATCGAACAAGCTCAAAAGATGAATACAAGTGAAATGTGGATGGTGACCAATGATATCGTTCTAGTTTTCAATATTACAGTGTATATTCCTTCTCAATTCCTAAAAATGTATAAACTTCTTTTCTCCAATGAACTCTTTTCTATGATATCGAAAAAGAGGATATTACATTCCTTTAAAATTTATTTGCTTCCCTCAAGTTTTGCTTTCTGATTGGGACAAACAGTGTTATGGTGAGACACTTTGTCAGAATGATGAAGAGTCGGGTGGGACGCCACCTAATCATGAGCTGTATGCCATATGGTAGGAAAGACTGGCCATCTTAAGTACCAATGTGGTTGTCTCCTTCATATTCAAATCCTTACTTCTTCTTTCTTTTCAACTCTAATTTTTGTTGAATTTTGAATCCTTCTAGTCGTTTCGTTGTATTATCGTTCTTTCCAAAAAGTTTTTAAACAGAAATCAATGTATCCTGAATCAAGCGGACGAAGTTTCATCTACCTCTTATGCTTGGAAAGGAAATAGGGGCACCTGGCGAGGATTGCAAATCACTAGCCCCAATGAAGGATCCACTAAGAGTCAGGGGAATCTACTCCAACAAGGAATACGTTTTTAGGACGAGAATATGCGATTTTCCTGAGAAATATGTTTTTCAGAATACGGACGTGATGACATGAATGATTAGGGTGAATACCTTATGTGTTAAGGTATTAAAAGATGTGAGAGAAAATAAATTTTTATCTCTCAAGGTTATGTCGATAAGATGAATTACCCTGTTGAATTGATAAGGTGGTGATTAAAGGACTAACAAGTCAAGAATGTGTGGTTGTTGAATAACTGAGTACCAATGGTAAAATTGAGATTCCTGGAAATAAGTTGTGAAGAATTGATATCATGGAAGATAAGAGGATTTGATATTATTCTAACAAATGGATTAACTACTAAAGCGTGATGTCCAGACAAACCGTCGTGATGAAAAGATAATTCTGAGAATGCCAAATGAGAAGGTGAGGAGGTTCAGAAGATGAAAGAGAGTAAAGAATTTGTTAATGATGATTACGATGATCAAGATATGAGCATTGTGGTGATTATGGGATACATAAAAGTCAGAAGCAAACAAAATTTGAAGATTTAATAGAAATTAAGGAGTTTTGTTAGATATATTTGATAATGTCATGGCTAATATGTTTTATGTTTAGTTTTCAGCTCTTACTTGAACTGGATAAATCAGTACTTAACTGTTGATCAGTACTTATACTGGAAGTCAGGACTTAAGGATATCAGTACTTATGTTATCAGGAGATAATCATCAGAAGATAGATATCAGAACTTAAGTGCTGAAGGACGATCAGATAAGGACAGTAGCTGATTAAAGGAAAGAAGATCAAGATAAACATAAGAAGAGATATGCATGAAGAAGGAATTCTGTAAAGAATGGAATACTTGGAAGAAAAGATATTTGATTGATATATTTTAGGAAGCAGAATTATATTCCATATCAATTAGCGATTATCTTGTAACTGTGTAGTATATAAACACAGACATAGTGTTTACACTATAAGTGTTATCATTATTAGAGAAGATTATTCATTGTAACCCTAGCAACTCTCGTGATATTTGTTCATCATTGAGAGGTAACAGTTTCATACTGTAACAGAGTTTATTGTTTCAATAAAGTTTGTTTTCTGTTACTTAAGTTCTTAAAGTTCGATTTGAGTGTACTATACACTGTATTCACCCCCTCTACAGTGTGTGTGTGACCTAACATTTGGTATCAGAGCCTATCTGTTAACATACATACAGTTAAAGATCCAAACACAATCATGTCGGACATAGAAACTCCAACTAAGCCTACCAAAACTGAGGAACCACCAAAGACACAAATTCAGAGTCGGTATGAGACCATCAGAGTTCCCATACTGAGACCATCTGAATATCCCATATGGTAGGTAAGGATGACCATGTTCCTGGAAGCAACAGATCCAGAATACCTTGATAGAATCAAGGAAGGCCCTCACAAACCAACCAAGCTCGCAGTTGCAGTTGCAGGTGAAGCAGCAAAGACCGTACCAAAGGAGAAGATTGATTATACTGCTGAAGACATAGCATCAATTGCTAAGGATGCTAAGGTATGACACTTATTGCATAGTGCCATTGATAATGTAATGTCAAACAGGGTAATCAACTGTAAGACTGCTAAGGAGATATGGGATGCTCTGGAAACAAGGTGTCAGGGAACTGACACAATTAAGAAGAACAGGAAGACAATACTCACTTAAGAGTATGAACACTTTGACTCAAAGACTAATGAGTCATTGAATGATTTATATGATAGATTTGTCAAACTTTTGAATGATTTGTCATTGGTTGATAAAGAGTATTATCTTGAAGATTCAAACCTTAAGTTCCTGTTAGCTCTTCCTGAATGCTGGGATTTGAAGGCAACGACAATAAGAGACAACTACAATCTTGATGAAACAACTCTTGACGAAATCTATGGAATACTCAAGACTCATGAGCTGGAGATGGAACAAAGAAGCAAGAGGAAAGGAGGAAAGTCAAGGACAGTTGCTCTTAAGGCTGAAGAAGAATTCCCCAAAGCAGCTTCCTCAAAGAAAGACAAGGGTAAAGCTCTTTTCATAAAGCCTGATACTGAGTCATCAAAGATTGCATACAGGAAGTTCAGGAAGGGAAAGAAGTTTTCCAGGAAAGGCATAAGTTCTGATAAGAAGAATTTCAGAAGATCTGAAGGTAGAGGAGGAAAGTCTGACAGAGGAGATTACACCAATGTTAAATGCTATAACTGTGGTGAGAAAGGCCACATATCTCCTGATTGCAAGAAGGTAAAGGGTGACAAAGGCAAGGCTCTTGTCACAAAGCAGAAAAGCTGGACAGACACCTCAGACTCTGAAAGTGAGGAAAACTATGCATTGATGGCAAATGTTGATAAAGAAAGTGTTGAGAGCAGTTCTGAAGCTGTTGAAACAAAGGTACCTCAGACTACTTATGCTTTTCATACTGATGATATTAATGAGTTGAGAAGATATCTTAAAACCATGTTTGTTAGTTATAGAGATCAAACTTTAACATGTGAAAGATTAACTTCTGAAAATCTTGCATTTAAGAAAAGAAATGATTTCTTAGAAAAAGAGTTAGTCATGTTCCATCAAACTCAGAAGGATAGAGATGATGCTTTTTATGTTAGGAATGAAGTGCTAAAAATAAATGAATCTCTAAAAACTGAGTTAGAAAAGGAAAGAGAGATTATCAGGACTTGGACTAACTCTGGCAAAACAACTCAAAATTTGCTAAGTAGTGGAAACTGGAAAGAGGGCTTAGGTTGTGGAGAAGATAAGAATGATAAAGGAACTGAAGAAATTAAGTCTGTTGATAAGCAAAAGCCAAAGTTAAAACCTGTTAAGTTTGTAACTGTAAAGTCTGAAAATGAAAAATCAGAAGTTACAAAGAAATTAACTTCTGACAAACTAAAACAGGAAAAGACAACTGAAGTGAACATAGGCTTAATGACAAAGAAGCAGCTTACGCATAAGCTGAAAGATATTAAGAATGAAAACAAGGTAAAATCACCAAGGAAAAATAGGAATGGAAAGGACAGTGTGAATAAAAGCAATAATTATAAACCTGTTCCTGATGCTTCTAGGAAAACATGTCATAACTGTGGAAGTTCTAACCATCTGGCTTCTTTTTGCAGGAAGAATAAGAATATTAACTCCTTACCTTCAAAGTCAGGAGTTAAGAGTCAGTCTGTTAGATATAAACCACAAAATCCTTGTTTTCATTGTCGTAGTTTATGGCATTCCATTTATACTTGTAAGGAATATCATAGCTTGTACTATGATTATTATCAAATAAAACCTTCTTTGAAGAAAGTTTCCATTGTTCCTTCTAGTGTAAATTCTGATTCAAAGTCTGATAGTGTAAGTTCTGATAAGAAAAATGTTAACATAAACTCTGATGCTAAATCCGCTGCAAATGTTAATAAACTTAATAAGGCCAAAGGATCCAAGCAAGTCTGGGTCCTTAAAACTAATAATTAGTGGTCTTTGTGATTGCAGGGCAACAGGAAAAATATTCTAGTTCTGGACAGTGGATGTTCAGGACATATGACTGGAAATAAGGCCCTGCTATCAGACTTTGTGGAGAAAGCTGGCCCAAGTGTTTCTTATGGAGATGGCAACATTGGAAAAACATTGGGATATGGCAATATCAATCTTGGAAATGTCATAATTAAACAAGTAGCTCTGGTCTCAGGACTTAAACACAACCTACAGAGTATAAGTCAAATCTGTGACAGAGGTTATCATGTTGATTTCTTTGAAGAACACTGTGAAATTGTGAGTAAATCTAAAGGCAAAGTTGTTCTGAAAGGATACAGGCGTGGTAACATTTATGAAGCTAAGCTTTCAACAAGTACTGATGGTTCTGCAATCTGTCTGATGAGTAGAGCATCAATTGAAGAAAGCTGGAATTGGCATAAGAAACTCTCTCATTTAAATTTCAACAATATAAATGAACTGGTCAAGAAAGATCTTGTGAGAGGATTGTCAAACACAGTATTTGCTCCTGATGGTCTTTGTGATTCATGTCAGAAAGCCAAACAAAGAAAATCTTCATTCAAGAGCAAGACTGAATCATCAATTCTTGAGGCTTATCATCTACTACATGTTGATCTATTTGGTCCAGTAAATGTCATGTCTATTACAAAGAAGAAGTATGCGTTGGTCATAGTGGATGAGTTTACCAGATACACATGGGTGTATTTCTTGCATACAAAAAGTGAAACTGCATCAATCTTGATTGATCATGTCAAACATCTGGATAAAATGGTCAAAGATTCTGTGAAAGTTTTAAGGAGTGATAATGGCACTGAGTTCAAGAATTTGATAATGGAAGAGTTCTGTAAAAGCCATGGAATAAAGCAGAAATTTTCTGCTCCTGGAACTCCACAGTAAAATGGAGTTGTTGAAAGGAAGAATAGAACTCTCATTGAAGCTGCACGTACAATGCTTGAAGAAGCAAAGCTTCCAACCTATTTCTAGGCTGAAGCTGTGCAGACTGCTTGTTTTACTCAAACTGCAACACTCATTAACAAGCATGGAAAAACACCATATGAGATGGTGAAGAAAAAGAATCCAAATCTGAAATACTTTCATGTATTTGGATGCAAGTATTTTGTTCTCAAGACTCATACTGAACAGCTATCAAAGTTTGATCTAAAAGCCGATGAAGGAATCTTTGTTCGATATCCACTTTCCACAAAAGCCTTCAGAGTCTATAATTTGAGAACAAAAGTAGTCATGGAATCTATCAATGTCTCTTTTGATGATAAGAAGATTACTGGTCTTGAAGATTTCATTGACCATGATCAGCTGAGATTTGAAAATGAAGACTCAAATTCTGATACTGAAAATCCTGAAAGTCTAAGTCCTGATACTGTAAACTCTGATGGAATAAACTCTGATGTTATTGAAACTTTGGTGGCTACGCCAAGGGAAGATGCACCGATGCAAGGGGAGCATACTCAAGATCCTACCACAGCTCAAGAAATATCAGAACATACATCTGGCTCTTCAAATTCTGATTCGTCAAGTTCTGATAAGCCAAGTTCTGATAGTGCTGAAAATTTAAATACTGAAGACTCCAACTCAGAGAGCATAGTTTCAGGGGGAGCATCAGAAAATGAAAATGAAGATAACATGGATCATGGGGGAGCATCCAGTTCTAGAGAAAACCTTCCATCTGCAAGGAAGTGGACAAAATCACATACACCTGATTTGATAATTGGAAATCCTGATGCAGGTGTCAGAACTAGAACAGGTACTTCAAATGAATGTCTTTACAATTCTTTTCTCTCTCAGACTGAGCCAAAGAAAGTGGAAGAAGCTCTTCAAGATGTTGATTGGGTGCAAACAATGCAGGAAGAGTTGAATTAATTTGAAAGAAACAAAGTCTGGACCCTAGTGCCAAGACCAAAGAATAGATCTGTTGTTGGTACAAAGTGGGTATTCAGAAACAAAACTGACAGTGATGGCATAATTACAAGGAATAAGGCAAGGCTGGTTGCAAAAGGATATTCTCAACAGGAGGGAATTGATTATGATGAAACATTTGCACCAGTTGCTAGGTTAGAAGCCATAAGGATATTCTTGGCTTATGCTGCTCACAAAAAGTTTACTGTCTTTCAAATGGATGTGAAAAGTGCTTTTCTCAATGGAGAATTGGAGGAGGAGGTATATGTTGAACAACCTCCAGGTTTTGTAGATACCAAACATCCAGATTATGTCTACAGGCTTGATAAAGCACTTTATGGACTTAAGCAAGCTCCTAGAGCATGGTATGAGACTTTAGCTCAGTTTCTTCTGGAAAGTGGATTCAACAGAGGGACAATAGACAAAACACTGTTCTACCTCAACCATGGAAAGGACTTACTTCTGGTCCAGATTTATGTTGATGATATCATTTTTGGATCTACAAATGACAAACTTTGCAAGAAGTTTGCCAAACTAATGCAGTCAAGATATCAGATGAGTATGATGGGGGAACTTAGCTATTTTCTGGGCCTTCAAGTCAAGCAGAATGAGGAAGGCACTTTTATTTGTCAAACCAAGTACACCAGAAACTTGCTGAAGAAATTTGGAATGCAAGATTGTTCAAGTGCATCCACTCCAATGGCCACTGCAACAAAACTGGATAAGGATACCGGTAAATCAGTAGATATTACTGACTACAGAGGTATGATTGGCTCTCTACTCTATCTAACTGCTAGTAGACCTGATATCATGTATGCTACCTGTCTTTGTGCAAGATTTCAAGCAGATCCAAGAGAACCTCACTTAACAGCTGTAAAAAGAATCTTTAAGTATCTTAAAGGAACAGCTGCTCTGGGATTATGGTATCCTAGAGAATCAGATTTTAAACTAATAGGTTACTCAGATGCAGATTTTGCAGGTTGCAAAATTGACATGAAAAGCACAAGTGGAAGCTGTCAATTTCTTGGAGGCAGATTGGTTTCTTAGGTACAGCAAGAAACAAAAGTCAATTTCCACATCAACTGCAGAAGCAGAGTATATTATTGCAGGAAGCTGTTGTGCACAGATTCTTTGGATGAAGAATCAGTTACTGGATTATGGGTTAACATATTTCAAAATCCCTATTTACTGTGATAATCAAAGTGCTATTGCTATGACAGGTAATCCAGTTCAACACTCTATGACAAAGCACATCAGCATCAGGTACCACTTCATCAGGGAACATGTGGATGAAGGTACAGTGGAATTGCATTTTGTTCCCACAGATCAACAACTAGCAGATATCTTCACAAAACCACTGTGTGAAGCTACTTTTACAAGATTGGTAAATGAACTTGGAATGGTTTCAGGTTCTTTCTCTAAATCTGCTTAGTCTTGTTCTGTGTTATCAGACTTTATGCTCAGTATTTACAGAATTAATCTCATTGTGTATTCTGTGCTTAATTGATAAATGTCTTTAAGTACTGACTGTTGTCTGATATATGTTTCTAAACTCTGATAAGTGATATGTCTGTTCAAGTACCTATTCAATCCTATGAGGATAACTGTGCTAGATACTGACCTAGTAGTCTTCAATAAACAAATGATTCCATGTAAGAAGTAATTATTTCAGTGGAAATCTTATGACACTAGCAAATTCTGATAATTGAGCTTAGTTAAGTTTACTTTGTATATCTTATTACTAAGTCACAAATTAGAATAATGCTACTCATCTGTTAAGTTCTGATACTAGTAAAACTGCTGAATGTACTAAGTGCTGATAAACCTCACTTATCAAAAGAAAAAGCAAAAAGATCAAAGAATAAAATCAGGTACTCCTTTGAGATCTAGAGTAAAAATGTGGAAGGGACGACCCAAGTGCATTGCTGGTATTAAGTAAATATGCATTAGAAAAGCAAAATATTTTCTTGGTGACTTTTCACACTCTATGATTACTGGAGAAATACTCTGATAATAGCATAAATTCTGATAAACAGTCGTGACTCACTTACACTGAGAAGCCACTGTAAAATAGAATTTCAAAAGATGCATAAAATTAGCACAAAACAGTTGAGGTGGACTCATGCATGAACTCATTCATCAGTAGGTTTCAGGACAATGACAGCTCTTTAGCAAAATTTTAGTTATGCCTTATTTCTAAGATGTACTGAAGTGACTCAGACTTTACTCTTTGTCTGTTATTTAGCTTAATGCACACACTAATCACTCCATATGAATGATGAAAATTACAGTGGTGGTCTATGTTATTTTAGATAAACAGTCACTGTGTCACTTTGCACAAATTCTGAGGACAAGTTCTAGTTACACGTTCTAATGATTAAGTTCTGAAGTCTATAACTCAGAACTTGTATGAGGATTTACTAAGATGGGCATTCCTTTTTCGAGTTAAGAAATTATGTTCTGATGACTGTTAAGTTCTGATATAAGTCTAAGTTCTGATATTACAGTCTAATGTTTTACTTGACTTATCTGTGAATAAAATTTGATAACAGTCTCAGTTAATAATTGAATATGTTGAAGTGGAAGATTAATAGTCACTATGGTTAGGGTTAATGGTATTTGTACCTGAACAGTCCAATGTTACTTGTTTCTTGTGCGCTTTAAACCATGTTTCCTCTTTCCAATGAATGTTATTCTTTTTCAAAGTCTAGGGAGACGAGGTAGAATTAATTCTACCTGTCAGCATTCAATTTCTTTGCGTCTCCTGGCATTCTCTTGCCTATATAAGCAGCCACTTCACATCAGTCTTTCCATCAAATTTTTCTCACACACTTATCTTCATACTTCTTCTTTCAAAAACACAATGGTCAGATACAACATGTTTTTGAACTACCAAAACTTCAATATGGAGCTAAGCTGTGCCGATTGGCAGCAGGAATGGCATGTCACAGCCATTCCTGAGGAGATATGGGACTCTTTCCCACAGGAGGTACTGACACACCTCCTGTTCTTCTATATGGACTACCATCGCCATCTGGAGCGATTCGAGGAGGAAAGGCTGGCAGCTCTCCGCCAGCAAGAGCGAATCATCAGACTCGCCATTCTGTTTGTCGAGAGTAGGAAGAAGAAGAAATGATTTAATCTTGTCTTCTTCCTGTTTTTCTTCATCATCAGCTTTGTCAGGCTTCTTAGCTAGGACTAAGGCTGTTGATGTTCGGTTTAGAAGCTTAGGGAAAATCTTGTATAAGTATTGATGTAATTTCCATTTCATAAATGTATTGTCTTGATATATTAATGAAAGTTATTTTTACTTCAAGATTTTGTCTCTGAGTTATTTTATCTTGTGTTGATAAATCCTGATTGATATTCTGATGACCATATAAATTTTGTTTAATATTAAGTTCTGATTCGTTTTCAGCACTTACTTATCTAATTTATCCTGGTCATTTTCATGTGATATATTTTCAGAATATTAATGATGCAGTGAAAAATAATTCAATCAGTGATAACGGTTTAAATTTTGAATTAAAACTGTTTCTCTTGATAAGTGGAACGGTTTTTCCTTGAAACTAGGCAAATTTTTAAGTAATGATTCCTGTTTTCTCGAGCCCAGTAACTGTCCGTTATTACTGCATGTCTGACAGGTGTCCAACGGTAACATTTTTGTTCAGAGTATAAGTACAACAGAGAGAAGATTTCTTTAATCTTTTATTTTCTTCATATTTTATCTCTCTCTCCTTACTTTTACTCTCTTTCTCTTTATTTCTCACGTTGGTTTTTCATACAGACATTATATCAAACACCTAACAGGCATACTTGAATCTCAATTTTTTTTTCACATGGCACCAAAGGATTTAATCATTGATGGAGCTAAGTTTGTCCCCAACAACTATGCTGCAGTTCTTGATCACACTGAAGCTCCATCTGAATTGCACTTTGTGCAAGATCTTCTTGCACATAGTGAGGTTGTGTATGCATTAACACAGCCTGAATTCTTTTCAAGCCAACAAGTTCTGAGGTTTTGGAGGACTGGACTTTTTGATGATGGTGGTCAACGTGGAACTCCCAGTATTATCTTCCAAATGGGTGATTCATCCTTTGTAGTCACTCTTGGTACAGTATGCAGGGCTTTACATCTTCCAGAAGATTGTACTTTCTCAATTCCAGAGGACTCAGCCCTTCGGGAGTTAATGGCTAAATTGGGATATGAAAAAAGTCTGACGAAACTTGGACCGTTGAAACGGGCTAATATCAGAAGAGAATGGAGTTTCTTCTTTGATTGCATCACCAAAGCTTTTGGGAACAAATGTTCGAATTTTGATGCTATTCCAATTATGAGTCAGCACATCGGGTATGCAATTATCAATCAAACTCATTTTGATTTTGCAACTGCTTTAATTGGTTTTATTGGGGATAGGATGACAGAGGATCGAGATGTTGTTTATTTTGCTAGATTATGTCAACTTATTTACACTTATTGTAATGATGAACCTCATTTAGTCAGCACCCAAACCCCACCTTTTAAGGTTGCAAAACGATACTTTAATGATCTGGTAAATGCTGATACTAAGAAAAAAGTGGTTAGACCATTACAGATTCCTCAGTCTGTAAAACAGATCCTAGTAAATGCTGATCCTGATACTTATAGATCTGTTTACTCTGATGTCCAACGAACTCCAAACACCCAAAATCCATCAACCTCAGTACCTACCTCTCATTCTACTCAACCTACCCTCAGAACATATCTCAAATCCTATCTCTCCACTTCACAGACTGCTCAACCTTCATCTTCAGCACCTACTGTGAAATCTTCATCTTCCAAGCCAAAGAGGACAAAGAATGTTCCTCAAACACCTCAAAAGAGAAGGAGGATTGCATTGAGAGATGAATCTGATTCTGAGGAACCGGTTCCTGCTAGAGAACCTGTTGTAACTGAAGCTGAGAAAGAGATTTCTCAGAAGGATTCTGAAATTGGGGGATCTAGGCTTCTCAAGAGGCTTAGACGAATGACAGTTCCTGAAACTCCCAAGGAATCCAAATCAACAAGGAAGTACAAGAGACAGAGGGCACAAAGGCCAGTTTCAGATGATGAAGAGGAAGCAGCTAAGGAAGGGGATCAGGAATCTCTGATCTCACAAGACAAGGAATTTGCTCCAGTCACTTCTTCTCCATCAACTCCATCTCAGGAAGCTGTATCTGACAAGGCTAACTCACCATCTGTGTCTCTTGTTGATCCAGGCACAAGTGCTGATATTGATGTTCAACACTTGGTTGTGTCTGAAGTATTTCTCTTAGAAGCTCCAACAGCAAATAATCCTTCCACAACACCTGTTACTGATGCTGTTCAAACTCCAGAGTTATCAACAACACCTTCTCTGCATCAAGATGCTGATGATCAGACTTTAGGTGAGCATCAGGATATGGCTGTTGATCAGAACTTAGTATCAGATCAGCAATTAGAGGATGCTGAAGCCTCCATTGCTACTCACACTGTTGTCTTATCAGAAGATACTGATTCTTTAAGTTCTGATGCTGTAAATGCTGGAGATACTGGTGATGCTGCTCCAACTGTAGATGCTGATGAAGCAGGTCCTTCAGGACATACTCCTCAACAGACTCTTCCTAAGTCTGAACTGGTAAAGAAGTTTGTTACCGGGGAAGCACCAGTACCTTGGAGTGAAACTCCTGCAGGTCAGGAGTGGACTAAGGAATGGAACTCAGTTTCATGTGTTCCAACTGAAAAACATCTTGCTGAGCACTTGACTAAAGCTGATGAAATGTTAAATTCTGATGATTTTAAAACCCAGCTTAGAGTCACTGCATTGAGTACTAAACATCTACAAGGTCTTCATTCAACTACTCATGCAGAGCTACACAAGATTCAGGAGAACTTTATCAAACAGGAACAAGTTTCGAAAATTGATAAGAAAAAGTTCTTTCAACCTACCATTGACAGGATTGCTTATATTGAGAAAAATTAGGAGAAACAACAAGCTCAGATTGATGAAATTCTGACAAATCAAGCTTCTCAGCAATCGCAACTTACTGAAATCCAATCTTCAGTGGAATTACTTATCTCTCTTTTACTACCTGCTGATGCCAAAAAGGGGGAGAAGGTAATTAAGTCCAAATGCAAAACTAACAAGACACTGCAAGGAAAGGATGATGGAAATGATGATCAAGGATACTCTGGAATGGGTAGTGGTCATAGTCAAGGTAGAAGGTTTACATCAAGACAAGCTAGTCACATGACAAGTTCTGATACTGGGAAAAGAATAAGTTCTGCTGCTGGTAAAAGGATAAGTTCTGATGAACTTCTAGATCTTGATGAGGAAATGTCAAGACAGTTATTTCTTCAAGAAAATCCAGGAATGGACTTGGAAAGTTTAAAGGAAGAAGAAGCCAGACTTAAATCAGAGAAAGTCACATCTAAATCTGAAGCTTCTGGTAAAAAAATCACTTCCAAAACTCAAAGGCATTATGATCAAAGAAAGGACACATACTGAAGCAACATTGGCTAGATCACAACCACATATAGATCCAAGATCCAAGGGTAAAGAAAAGATTGGTGAACCTATCAAGGTTTATGTACCTCCTGAGGAAGAAGAAATTACTGATGAAAAGGATGATCTTGCTCTGACTTCAAGAAAAGTTCTTAAAACAACCTCTGACATGGCTCAAGTTGTTCAGAGTCAAGAAATTGTAAGTTCTGATATTCAGAAGAAGCAAGTAACCTCTGACATAGCTCAAGTTAACTTGATATCAGAAAATAGATCAAAGACACTCCTACCAGGATTCACTAAAGCAAAACAGACTCAATCTTTGAAGACTACTGCAAGTGGTTTTGAAGCAAGAGTAGTTACTGGAAAGGAAGCTAGAGATAAAACTGGATTGGGAAGTGCTGATGAAAGAAGAGTACACAACACTACCAATGATCCAACTTCCTTGAGTGAACCAGGTATTGGAGCAACTCCTGAGAGATTGAATCAACTGGAATCTGTACAGATGGTTTACCATACCTACTTGAAAGAATACATCATGTTGTATTTCATGACAGATGGTAGGGTTTATCATATAAGACAAAATGCCATTCCATTGAAGTATTTTGAAGAATTGGAGCATGTACTTTTCTTACTTCAAGTGGATGACAGAATAACAGGGACTGCTGCAAACTACTTAAAAGAATAGATTCAGAGACAGAAAAGGCTTTATTCTGTTAAGTCTGACAGCATATATGTTCCAAAGTACAGAGATCACAATGGTGATATTGTTGATATGAAGCCTAATACTGCACAGATCAGAACATATCTTGGTATTAAGGGACTTGAATTCAATCTAGAGTCTGACAAAGCTTATGTCATAAGACTAGATCAGGAGTTGAGAAAAGCAAAGATCAATGATCTCAGAGCTGCAATCTTTCAAACTGGTGAAGATACTGCAGAGCTTAAAGATGTCAAAAGGAGAATGATTGATGAACTCAGATATGCTGAGAAATGTTTGTAGAAGAACTATCTCAGAACAACTCCTGACATCAGAGAGATCAGAAAATGATGAAGCCAAGTCGAAGATCTACAACTGCTTAAATTCTGATATTTATACAGACTGAAGTTGTTATCAGAAGTTGAAATTGGTAAAAGCTTTAAGGACTGTAAGTTGTAGTTATCTAGTCTAATTCTCATGCATTTGTACTTAATGTTTTTGACATCATCAAATATCTGTTAAACTTGTATATTATGTTAATTTACAAGTTGGGGGAGATTGTTAGATATATTTGATAATGTCATGGCTAATATGTTTTATGTTTAGTTTTCAGATCTTACTTGAACAGGATAAATCAGTACTTAACTGTTGATCAGTACTTATACTGGAAGTCAAGACTTAAGGATATCAGTACTTATGTTATCAGGAGATAATCATCAGAAGATAGATATCAGAACTTAAGTGCTGAAGGACGATCAGATAAGGACAGTAGCTCATTAAAGGAAAAAAGATCAAGATAAACATAAGAAGAGATATGCATGAAGAAGGAATTCTGTAAAGAATGGAATACTTGGAAGAAAAGATATCTAATTGATATATTTTAGGAAGCAGAATTATATTCCATATCAATTAGCGATTATCTTGTAACTGTGTAGTATATAAACACAGACATAGGGTTTACACTATAAGTGTTATCATTATTAGAGAAGATTATTCAATGTAACCCTAGCAGCTCTCGTGATATTTGTTCATCACTGAGAGGTAACAGTTCCATACTGTAACAGAGTTTATTGTTTCAATAAAGTTTGTTTTCTGTTACTTAAGTTCTTAAAGTTCGATTTGAGTGTACTATACACTGTGTTCACCCCCTCTACAGTGTGTGTGTGACCTAACAAGTTTCAAGACATGTTTTAGATAAGTATCAACATTTTTTCCCCCGATAGAGAAAAGAAGCTCGCGATTGATTTAGCGCCTGAGACGAGGCTTGTAACTACGGCCTTATCCAAAATGGCACCAGTTAAAATGAGGAAGTTAGCAAAGTAAATACAAGAGATGTTCGAAGCAAAAGCGATTAGACCCAGCATATCCTATAAGGTACACCATTACTAATTGTTAATAAGAAAATGGAAGTATGAGATTATGCGTCGACTAGCGAAAGCTCAAAAAGTTTACTATCAAAAGCAAGTATCTGTTACCTTGACCCAATGATTTGTTTGATCAAACGAAAGAAGCAAAGTACTTTTATAAAATCGATTTAAGACTTAGTATTTCACCAACTAAAGATTAAACCTATGGATGTATCAAGGATAATTTTCAGAACTAAGTATTGTTCTCGTATTGTCATTTATATTAACTAATATACCAGTAATATTTGAACGGGATGGACAACATCTTTAAGGAATATCCGAGTAAGCTATAATTGTGATACTTAAAGTCAACGGAGGACCATGCAAAGCATTTAATGATGACTGAGGAGTCGGAGAAGAAAGAAGCTTTATGTAAAGTTTGCAAGGTGAAAGTTTTGATGATAAAGAGCATAAGTAATCAGTGAGGAGGAGACCAAAGGAGATCCAGTAGAAATTAAAGTTACTATGAATAAAGAAAGGCTAAAAGCACCAACAAAGTAAGAAGTTTTACCATGGACCGGTTATACTGCAAATTTGCGCAAGAATTCTTTAAAGCTGCAATACCTTTGATGAAGCTAATCAAGAAAAGCAAGAAGTTTTGTGAAGTGGAGAAGGGTGAAGGAAAGTTTTACGAAGTTAAATGAAAGAATGGTTTCAGCACCTGTTTTATCAATTTAAAAGTATCAAGGAGGTTTGGTAGTTTATAGTGATGGTTCTCATTAGGGATAGGATGTATGTTGATGCAGCACAATAGAGTTATTGTATATGCATCCAGACAACCGAAACCTTATGAGCAGAAGTATCCTACTCATAATGTGGGATTAACAGTAATAACATGCGCTTTGAAAGATTGAGAAACATGATATGTATGGAGAAAGGTGTAAGATCTATACGGGCCATAAGAGGTTGAAGTATGTATTCATGAGGAAAAGCAAAGATAAAGGAAAGCAATAACGGACATAGAATCTATACCGGAAGAATTTTCTAGGGAATTTTAGAAGTTAGAATTGGAAGTCGGAGGTTATAATCCAAAAGAAGCAAGAATGGATAGTATGACCTTTCAGTTGAAGTGTTAAGGGAAAAATAAGGAGATGTCAAGAGAAGATAATGGATCACGAGGTTAGCAGTTAGTAAGAGGAAATCCATGCGCTCAGGAGGACGATTATGATATTCTTAGGTTTTCTTCCAACACTTGGATGCTACAAGTAGAAGAATTAAGAAATGAAATTCCACGGAAAATTCACAATATAAAGTATTTAATTTATTGAAGAAATGTCAAGATAGGCTCAATTGCCTTCTCACTCACATGCCTTCTTGAGGTTGCTTCAGAATCCTCAAGTAAGGCCTTTTTCCTAAGAATCTTTTCTTCTAAGTAATAATTCCTATTGACCAACTTAAGATTGATTACTTTAAGACTGTTTATTTCAACTTTTAGGACTTTAATCTCATTGTTGGTTTTCTCAAGATTAACAATTTTAGGCATTTTAATCAGATTCACAGGCTGGGGCTTACACACACTCAAGGGGACCTTATTTTGGTAAAGAGTTTCAACATTAAAGTATTCAATTTGCTTAGCAAAGGTTTTTATTAGTTTAACTTGATTAATTTCAAACAGAGAGGTCATCAGCAAGGCATATGGCATGTATTCTTCATAAAACCCATTTATCATGTTTAAAATTATGACATAACTCAAGTTAAACTCAACCTTATTAGTTACTAGTTGAAACATTACCTTAAGATCAACAAAATCAAAAACTCTATCTTGTTTTGGTTTAGGGAGAAGGTTTGCCCTAAGTATGACAGCTAGTTTTTGATATGTGTGTGTGAAGTGTTTAAAGTGTATATCCCAGTTAGACTCACAGAGACCCAAATGCACATCATCATCACAGAAGATACCAACATACAACTCAAACTCCTTTTGATCAAAGACAAACTTATCAAAGATATTGATGCATGGTTTTTGCAAAGTATGGCTTCCTAACCTCATGGCCTTATGGATATAAT
Organism: Apium graveolens; assembly: GCF_009905375.1. Taxonomy (NCBI): domain Eukaryota; kingdom Viridiplantae; phylum Streptophyta; class Magnoliopsida; order Apiales; family Apiaceae; genus Apium; species Apium graveolens. The sequence goes on from NC_133648.1 coordinate 43,036,508, forward strand.
TACTATCAACTTTAAAATTAATCCCTTGCACATAAGACTCAACAAAATAAACACCAACATCCCTTTGACAGACTTTCATGTTCATATAAAATTCACTTATGAGATGCACATGATAGTTCCTACCTCTATAGAACACAAAGTTGTCCCATTTAACAACCATGATTATCTTAAAGAGTTCACCCATTTGCTCAACTTGAATCATCATTCCAGTTTGAATGTTCTTCAACATTCTGTTAAGTTTACCAGAATTGGTCAGTTTGACCAATGTAGGTGTGGGTGGTGTTAAGTGTATGTATGGCAGTGATGGTGGTGCAAGGTTTAGAGGAGTGGCATTAATCACTTGGTTTGAGTTAGAGTTCCTAACTCTTTGTGTATTTTCATGAGTGCTATGATATAAAGGTGCTTGGTGTGTGATGTTGTTGTGTTTTTGCTTTTTATGGTGAGGATAGTGATGATTGTAGTTTGGGAAAAGTGATTCATGTGACTGTTGAGGAGAATTGGTTAATGATCTCCCATCAATGATATCAATGAAAGGGAGAAGCATTGGTGTTCTCATGAGGTGAAATTGAGAGTGTCTAGAGTCCATGCAGGAGGAAAATGAATGCACAGAGAAGAAATGAAGTGCAGTTTATGTTTGTGTATGTGTGTGATAAAATGCATGCATAGCAGTGGACTTATAAAGAGTTTAAAGAACTCATGTGGTAGCATAGTGAATTAGAATAAAGAATTAGCATAATATGTATATGTATGCATGGCAGGCAAATGCATAGTACAGATCTTAAATGCAAGGCAGATATGGATGACCTCAGGTAAGTTTGTCAACAATCTACTTAAGTAATAAGCACAGAAAGCACAAGCATTGTCTTACTTAGACACTTACTTCCAATTTTATTTAAAGATTATGTTGACTTCTATTGACTGCATTTTAGTTTTGGTTGTTTTTATATGATAGCATTTATACAAGAAGATATGCAGTGCTTATGTATGCAAGGTCTGTGCAGAGAGTTCAAGAAATAGAACTCTCAAGGCTGTGCATATGCATTTAATGAAGCATGCATTAAAGAATCATGAGTGTTCATTAATATATTCCTTTTATAAATAAAAGAGTGTTAAAGAGAATAGATATTATACAAAGGGATAGAGGTTCATTAAATAGGTGCAGTCATTTTGTAAAATTGTGAATTAAATGACCAAGACTCAAATGTTCATGATTGATGTGACTAATTTTGGATTCTTTTAGACCATTTAATCTCCACTTCATATAACCATCAGTAACCAAATAACAATGTAACATCTATACACAAAGATAGAAGATGCCATCAACTCACCAAATAGATAATTTAGCACATACATTTAGCATTCATATACTTGTAAAATGCATAGATGCCCCAAATTTCTAAAGTGGCCGTTTCATCAGTGATCCAGATACTAGGCTTCTCAACAGGAATCCCAACCAGGTCTTAATGTCAGGGCCTTGTGTGTGATTGAGATTAAGCTACATGAAAAATGCAATAGTCACTCCTTATAAATCAACAAATAATTTTAACAAGTCTGCTCAGCCAAATAAACCAAAACTCATACAAAACCTTGAGTACTGCACATAACTGTTTTAAGTTAATTATCATTCCACTGTGTTATCACAGATTCACATTTGATTTATATATTTCATTCAAAACAATCAATCACTTAATTTTATAAGTTGATTAATATACTACTCACTGTATTTCATCAAGACAAGTTATAAACTGTGTAATTCACAGAGTCAAGAAGCAGTATTTCATAACACATCACAGAGAACTCTTATAATAATCTTATTTCAGATGATCAGTTAAGATAGACAGTCATTGATCTGATTAGAGTTCATACCAAAAGTATTATTACTTCACAGTTGTTAAGAATCTACTAATCAACCATCAAACAATCATATTATCGTGATTCATATTTTCAATTTATCGTTTAAAGTGAACAAGACTAGTCATATATATTTAAATGATTAACAAATGATCATGTTAATTCCACCAGTTCACACATTAATGGAAAGGAACTAGATTGGTATTGCTTAGTGAATCAATATACCCATGCACAAGAACAAACTTGAATCATAAATTAAATCTTGCTTCTTAATTCAAACACATAAACAATCAGACTGAGATCATACATTAAGCATATAACAGACTAAGTCAGTTTTCTCAACAGTCCATAGCCTTGAAGCAAATACTTCCAATTTAAGTTAAACTGGTTTAGTGATTTAATCTAACAAAATTCTCAAGCACCAAAAATAACACATGTCTGGCTTAAAAATCTAATTAACCAAAAACAAACTGATTCATTACTTAATCAAATTAAATACAAATAATCCCTTTAGTCCATAACTGATATCTCAAATAAGCCAACAAAATTGAGTTTAACATCAAGTCAAGATAAATTTATCAATACACCACATATAACTCAGATAATCCAACAAAATTGAGTTCCACATCAAGTCAAGATAAATTTATCAATACACCACTGATAACTCAGATAATCCAACAAAATTGAAATGAATATTTAATTGAATCAAAGAATTTCATCAATACACAGTTGATAACTCAAATAAGTACTATAACAGTTCATGCATAGGGATCAAAATCAAAAAAACTTTGTTTAATTAAAACAGCGAATCAGAACTCAAACAACCAAGCAATCCAAAGTTTAATCATCAAAATAGTTTATTTTGAATAATCCAAATAGTCACACAATAATCAGCTTCGAATTAAAAGATATACCTGAGTCCATGGCCTTGAAGCATTCATGGATACTTACCTGACTCAACTCGTCTGACCCCGAGTTGAGTGACTCAGTGAGTTAACTCGGTAACTCGTCCGAGTTGACTCAACTGAGTCGAGCCGATTCCTTCACCAATCTTCACTTTTCTTCTCGATCTATCACTCTTCTGTTCTTGTTCTTTGTTTATCCTGCAAAAAGTGCTCAAAACATCCAGTTAGGGTCTTAAAATTCACCGATTTGAGTAGAATTATAGTTGGATATATATATAAATGTGTGTGCATATATATTTCGATTTAAAACCCTAGTTCAATCGATTTGAACTCGAGTATATTAATCAAAATCATTTCGATTTGCCCAACCCTAAACTTTGATTTAATTAAATCGTTTACGAGTATATGTATAGCATCTGAAATGAAGGTTTTGATTGGGTTTTGAGAGAAAGAAGTCGATGAACTCATCGGAAAAATGAGAACGACAGCTAGGGTTTCTGAGAGAAAAACGAGAGAGAAGAAGGCGAGAGGAGATACTGAGTGAACAGTGTCAACCCTAAATGGGTGTATATATATTTATGTATTTTAACGGTTAGGATTAGATCTTGATAGAATTGAACGGTATAGATTTTAAGGTTAAAAAATGGGCTGGGTTGTTTAAATGGTCTGAAAGAATTTGAAGCCCAAATGTTTTTAAAGGGTTATAGATTTATTTGTCAAATGGGCTGGGCTTTTAACTAAATAAAATAGAAAATAATTTATGTTTTTAAAAAATAATTAAAAACTATTTTTGAATTAATATATATATATATATGTATATATTTAGAAAATAATTTTGATATTTTAATGAGTAATAATATTTAAATTATTTTAAAATAAATTTCTTTTCAATGCACTTAGTTCATTTAATTTCTCAAAATCTGATCAATAAGTAATATTGAATTATTGAGAGAATTAACATATAGTAGCAAAAAAAAATTATTTTAAAATAGATATATATAAATGTTTACCCGTAATATAAATAATATATTTTGAGAACATATTATTTATTTTAAATATTTCAACATTCATAAATCCAAACGGAGTTTAGTGAACCTGTCAGAATTTAACGGTATTGTAAAGATGTCAGCGATGTTATACTCAGTTTCAATATGAGTCATTTTTATATCGCCTTTGTTGTCATGATCATGTAAAAAATGATGTCTCAGATCTATGTGTTTGGATCTAGATTGCAGCACGAGATTTTTACTTAATTTAATAGCACTCGTATTATCACACAAAATGGAGATTACAACAAATTTTATGTTATAGTCTGCCAATGTTTGTTTCATCCACAGTATTTGTGCACAATATTTGGCAGCAGCTATATACTCAGCTTCAGTGGTGGATATAGATACAGATTTTTATTTCTTTGAAAACCATGAAACTAAACATCCACCCAGAAACTGACACGTACCACTTGTACTTTTTCCGTCGACTAAATGTCCAGCATAGTCTGAATTAGAATAACAAGTCAAGTCAAATGGTATTCCTTTGGGATACCAAAGACCAATATTCGTGGTACCTTTAAGATATCTCAGTATCCTTTTTACTATGGATAGGTGAGATTCTTTTGGTGCTACTTGAAATCTAGCACATTTACAAACACTATATTGTACATCGGGTCGACTTGCTGTAATATATAATAAGCTACCAATCATTCCTCGATATTTCTTAGTGTCAACGGGAATTCCTTTGGGATCCTCCGTTAGTTTGTCAGATATTGACAAAGTTGTGGAAATTGGTTTGCAATTTTTTATTTCAAATTTTTTTAGCATTTTATTACAATATTTTGATTGTGAAATATGAATGCCCTCGTCAGATTGTCCTACTTGCAATCCCAAAAATAAATTTAATTCACCGATCATACTCATCTCAAATTCTTTGCTCATATAGTCAGAGAATTCTTTACATAGTGCATCATTTATTGAACCAAATATGATGTCATCTACGTATATTTGTACAAGCAAGATATCATTTGTTTCTTGTCTTGTAAATAAGGTTTTATCAGCCGTTCCCATTTTAAAATTATTTTTTAACAGGAATTTTCTTAACCTTTCATATCAGGCTCTTGGGGCTTGTTTTAATCCGTATAGAGCTTTGTATAATTTGTATACATATTCTGGATGTGTTGCATCTTTAAAGCCGGGAGGTTGTTTAACATATACTTCTTCTTCTAGTATCCCGTTTAAGAATGCAGATTTTACATCCATTTGATGTAATTTAAAATCCTTATGACATTCAAAAGCTAATAGCATTCGAATTGACTCAATTCGTGCTACCGGTGTATATGTTTCATCAAAGTCTATACCTTCCATTTGAGTATAGACTTGTGCAACCAGTCTAGCTTTATTTCGAACAACAATTTCATTTTCATCTAACTTATTTCTAAATACCCATTTAGTTCCAATTATGGAAGTATCTTTTGGTTTTGGAACAAGTTACCAAACTTTGCTACAAGAGAATTGGCTTAATTCTTCTTGCATTGCAGAGATCCAATCTTCTTCTAACAAAGCTTCATTAGCGGTCTTAGGTTCTATTTGTGATAGAAAACTAAGCTGTTTCACAATATTTTGAACTTGTGACCGCGTTTGAACTCATTTACTTAAGTCTCCTAGAACATTGTCCAAAGGATGACTTCTAATGTTTGGAACATCTTTAGGTAGTTCAATATCTGTTTCTAACAATTCTAGTGGATTTGTTGGAGATGATGAGCTAAATTCCATATTTTTGAATTATCGAATAATATTCTCAATATTGTCTTGTGTGACATCTTCTTTGTCTACAAGATCTTTGTATTTAGGTGATGGTTTTGATTCATCAAAAGCTATGTTCATTTATTCTTCCACCATTAGAGAATTTAAATTAAATACTCTATAAGCTTTGCTATTTGTTGAATATCCAAGGAATATACCTTCATTTGATTTTGGATCAAATTTTGTAAGGTAATCTTTGGAGTTTAATACATAGCATTTACTTCCAAATACTCTAAAGTAATTAACTTTAGGATTTTTACCAAAATAGAGCTCATATGGAGTCTTTTGTATTATAGGTCATAATAAGCCTCTGTTTAGTATATGGCATGCAGTAGACATTACCTCGGCCCAGAAATATTTAGGACGGCGATATTCATTTATCATTATATATGCCATTTCTTGTAATGTTTTGTTCTTCCTTTTAACTACTCCGTTAGATTGAGCAGTATAAGGAGCAGAAATGTTATGAGTGATACCATTAGCTTCACAAAAACTTGTAAAGTTTGAATTTTTAAATTCTTTACCATGATCAGTCCTTATATAGACTCTGGTATTATTTTGTTGGTTTTGAATTCTTTTTCATAGAGAAGAAAAAAATTCAAAAGCATCACTTTTGGTTTTGAGGAATTCTGTCCACGTAAATCGTGAATAGTCATCAACAACTACCAAAGTATATGAACATCCTCCGAGACTTTGTATTGGGACTGGACCGATAAGATCCATGTGTAAAAGCTCGAGAGGTCATGAGGTAGATACCATAAATTTTGCTTTGTGAGAGTCTCGTATTTGTTTGCCAATTTCACAAGCTTCACATATGTGATCCTTTTTATAATTTAATTTTGTTATCCCTCGTACATGTTCTTTAGTTGATATGTTTTTAATCAACTTCATGTTTGTGTGTCCTAATCTTCAATGCCATAACCAAGGTTCATCTATAGTAGTGATTAGGCATATATTAATATGCTTACTCATGTCACATGTATAGAAATTTTTGCCTCGAGGACACGTAAGGACTAAATTTTCATCTTTGTTAAGAATAGAACAATGGGTAGGATAGAAAATTACCTTATTTCCATTATCGCAAAGTTGACTTATCGAGAGAAGGTTGTACTTTAGTCCCGTGACTAGTTGTACCGGATATCTTGAAGTGCTCGTTCCCGATGTCACTGATGCCAATAATGATACCTTTACTGCTATCTCTGAACGTGACACTTCCAACAGTGACCTTTTTAATGTTGTTCAAGAGTGACTTATTACCGGTCATATGTCTCGAACATCCACTATCAAGGTACCACAAGTCTTGCTTAGAAGTAAGGCAAACCTACAAAATAGATCAATTAAATACATAGGTACCCTTTTGTATTGAGGGTCCAGGGGTTAGTACATCATAAATAAAATTTGAATTTGCATGGAAAAATCTAGGCATTGGATAAGCATTGTTATTCACATAGAGATTTCTAGATGCATCATTCCTAATATTATAAAGTGTTCCCCGTGGATATGTGGTATTTAATTTTGATCTTCTTGTACTAGCATAACTTTTAGAGTTTCCAAGTTAATATATCATGCTTCTATCATTTGGATAATACACATTATTTCTAGGAAAGATATGATATTTTGGTTTATTATCTTCAAACCTAATAGGTGGTTGAAATAATTGAGATCTAGGTTGCCTTTGATTGTTATTAGCTACCTTAGGATGGAATACATTTTTTTCAACATTTTTTGATGACTTATATCCTTTTTGAACCCATATATGCTTTCCTTTAAATTCACCACTTTTAAATTTACAGTATGAAACGGTATGTCCGTGTTTGTTACAAAAAGAACATATAAATGAAGGTGATTTGTGAGCAATATTTTTAGTTTGTTCAGGGTGTTGAACAACTTTCTTTGGTTGAACATTCTTATCATATCCTAAACCTTCATGGTTGAAGGAATTTTTAGAATGTACCATTTTATTTAATATCTCATTGCCTTTTGTAAATCTTTGAATAACAATTTCAAGATTTTCTTTTTCTTTGTTTAAGGCATCAATCTTGTTGTTAAGGAATTTCTTGATCCTTAACTTGAGAAATAAGATTGAAATTTTCTTGTTTTAACCGTTGAGTTTCTAATTCTAGATCTTTTCTTTTAGGCTCAATGGTTTGTAGTAGCTCTTTTTCTTTTTCAAGATTGTTTATTTGAGATTTAGTTGTTGAACTTTCTTGAGTGAGTGACTCGTTTTGTATTTTTAAGTTCAACAATTCAACATAAAGTTTACAAATATTTTCATTTATTTGTAAATTCTCAATTTCCATTTCTTCAGATTGGAAAATTAATGACATATTTTCCACTTCTAGCTTGAGAATATTTTCCTTGTGAGTATTATTCTCAATTTTTAGAAGTGGGTTTGGTTATTTAGAGATGAAATTTCAGCTTCATATTATACTTTTGAGTCCATCATCCGAGTAAACTCTTTACTTTGATTATAATGTATCTCCTCGAGTTTCATTTTCTCGGACCATAATAGATGATGTCTTTTGTCAGGATCTTTATACTTGTTGTTAATATTTACCACAATTTCAATTAAATCATGATTATTCATATCTACAAGATTCAAATTATATTCATATAATTGAATGAAGTTTGAAGAAAGGGTTACCTCTTGATTTGAAGTGGAGATTTCCTTTGAAGTAGATGCATCCCCGATAGCGATTAAGCATATATTCACAATTTCTTCACTAGCTTCCGGAGCATCTTCATCTTAACTTAAATCCCACCCGTTCTCCGCCACGAGAGATCGTCCTTTTATAAGTTTAGGACATTGTCGTTTAAAGTGACCGGGTTGTTTACATTCGTAACACACCTCTTGTATTTCCTCCGTATTGTGTTCTTTTTGTTTGGGAGGAGTGTAAGTAGGAGTGTTATTTATTATAGATATTATTATTTTGCATACATTTGCCTTTATTATAGCTCGTTGACGGAAAATTACTCTTATAGTTAGGAGTGTAATTTTGAGAGTAATTTGGCCTTCCATTAGAGTTAAAAACTCTTTGTTAATTATTTGATTTAAGGAAGCCTTTTCAGTATCTTTGAGCTTTGCTTTGAAGCACATGACGAAGTTGTCTCGTAAGTAAAGCAATTTCTCTTTCATCAACATTTTGGATTTATTCGTTTAATTCATCGTCATTTTATTCTTCATCTATAAGTATAGATTTTAAAGCCATGTTTTTCTTTTTGTCTTCCACTTTTGGAATTACTTTTTCTTGTAGATTATCTTCTTCGTATGCACGAAGATTTCCAAATAGATTATCTATTTTGTAATCATTGAGATTGTGCATCTCTTTTATTGTGGTTATTTTCACCTTCCAACTTGGAGGTAGTGATTTAAGAACTCTTCGGTTCTTTTCATTTTGTGTATAACTCTTTCCGAGTTGAGATAGTTCATCGACAATACGAGTGAATCTAGTCTCCATGTCGATGATATTTTCTCCTTCTTGGAGTTTAAAGTTCTCGTATACTTGGATCAAAGTTTCCATTCGAGAATCTTTTATATCCGTGGTTCCTTCGTAGGTAACCACTAGTTTATCACACATTTCTTGTGCTGACTTGCAATTATTCACTCTTTTATATTCTTTTTCAGCAAGTGCACTTGTGAGTACCATTTCTACCTTGGCAGATATATTAATTCTTTCTTCCTCTATCGTGTTATATTCATTAACATTCTTTTTGATGATGATGTCATCAACTGTTTTGGTAGGGATAACGACTCCATCTTCTATGGTCATCCAAACTCTGACTCCTTGAGATCTAGCATAGATGCGAAACTTGATTTCCATGTTGCAAAGTTGGTGTCGTCAAATAGAGGAGGGCGAGAGCTAGATAGACCTTCACCACAGCCAATGGTATTTAGATACGCCATTTCGGATCATATTTTGTTATGCCTGTAAACCTGCAAATCACTTAACAAACATGTTAAAAAGCACTGCTCTGATACAAATTGTTAGGTCCCGTAAAGGAGCTATTTTAAGCTAGAAGGGGGGTTGTATAGCTTAATTACCAATTTAAAAATTATTATGGCATTTTTAAAAATATTTATCCTGTTTTAAATATTTTATCGATGTAGATTATATATGCGGAAATAAAAGACAAGTAAGAAAATACCACACGAGAGATTTATCCTGGTTCGCGATGGCGCAACCTCTAATAGATTCGCTCACCCCTACGTCCAGTCCCCGAGTTCCTCTCCAGGACCTGAGTTTTTACCTTAAAATAACCTTGCTCCTTACGGAGGCGGAGAAATCTTTACAACCCCACAAATATTTGTCTTGGTGCGTAACTTCGGGTTACCACCTCAAAATAAATGTGCAAACCTACACAACCTATCTTAGACAATAACACCCTGTTACTTCTTCAAAGTTGATGTAGAACCCTTAGTGTAGTCTTTGTCCTTCTAAGCTTTTTCCGATCTTGGATCTCAGTAGTTGGTCTTGGGTCTTTCCTCTTCCTCACAGTACGAAGACTACTAACTCCCCGTTAGTACGTCTAGGACTTGGGTCTTAGAACGGGAATCACCTTACTATACCTCACCTCACTGCAAAACGAAGAAGACAATATCTACGAAACAATACCCATTATAGATAAAAAGAGTTTGGACTAGTAAAATACTTAACTAGACCGGATGAACAAATATTCTTAAAAGATTATTAATGTATACTTTTCTTTAGATTAAGTGAATGTTAGAGTATACTCGGTATTACTTCATTTTGAATAATATATGTTATTTCCGAAGTAATACATATATCAAGTCCTTGGTGAAACATTATAGATTTTGGATCTTTGATAAAATAATTTCTTGTTTAATATAGTCGTGTGTAGACTTTTATAAATCGAGAATGTTACACTTATTCTTTAACTATTTGCACTTATAAAATATTTGGCCGAGAGAATAAAAGGTGCGTAATTTAAACACAATATATCACAAAATATAATAGCAGAGTTTAAATTATATTAGCACGGTTTATATGTGTATATATAAAATACAATATAAGCTTTAAGTTTTTCCCACGAAACACTGAAGGTGCTAGTAAGGGAAGTCGCTTAATTCTTATACGATTATATAAATACTTATATTTACTTAAAAGTTTTAAGATCTTCCCACGAAATACTAGAGATCCTGGTAAGGGAATTCACTCAAATATTTTAACTAAATATAATAAAAATGTATATATATATAATATAAGTCTTAAGGTTTTCTCACGGAACACTAAAGGTGTTAGTAAGGAAAGTCACTTAAATCTTGTTAAAAAATTATAACGAATATATCAATATATGGCCAAAATCAGTGCGTTTAAGTTTAAAAAATAAAATGCTAGTTTTGTAATTTAATTCCCACGAAATACTAAAGATGCTAGTTAGGAATATAAACCAACCGTTGTATGAAATTATCACTTCGTGCTTAGAAGTGTATAATATATAGAAAACAATCCTTGTATGGATTTGTTTTTCTTTAAGTTATTCTATATAAGAGTTTGTAGAGATGAAGAGAAGGTGTTACTAAGCTTCTTATATGAATATTAAGAGTGGTCGGTTAAGACTCGGATGAAAGCTAAGAGGTTTACCACTTTTAAGAGATGAATGGAAAACTTCACTAAAAAAATTCGTCGGAGGTTCGGCCGGATTTTAGCTTGTTGGTCGAACTTGGGCAGCCCTCCGGGAGGCAAAAAAGTGGTATGGATGAGCTTTGCTTGGGACGATAGAGCTTGGTTAGTGGAACTAAGCTTGAAGATCAAAAACCTTGAATATATGATATATATTTGTAAGAGATAAGGTTTTTGAGATGAAGTATTTGGGTTTGGATTTTAGAGAGTGTGTAGAGAGAATACTTCTTGAAAATTCCCAGAAATTTATTAGCTTTTAGCTTGTGTAAAAAATGGTGGGGGGTGGGTGTTTATTTACAGAAGAAGTTAGTTGAAGGGAGTGGTTGATATTGAGTTAAAATGAATGGTGGATGAAGAGAGTTGTGTGGATTGATGACATGGAGGATAAGGTGTATTTGTTTGAAACTTGAATATAGGACAAATAAGAAAAATCCCAGAAACTATTAATTATATAATAATAGTTTTTAGCTTTTTCAATTAATTATTAATTACTTAGTTAATTAAGTAATTAGCACCATTAAATATAACAACTTTGAAAACCCTTTAATAAATACAACCAAAAATATGATAATTACCTAAATATCATAAAATGATGATCTGCAAGTTTTGGTCAATTTTGGTCAAAGGTAGCTTGGTCAAACGCTCGGTCAAAATCTTTGTCAACACCCAGAAAAATCACACCCGGACAAAATTTCTTAATCGTTTTATGAAAGCAGATAGACTTTGTTGGCCTAGTTTGGGCTAAAATAAATACTTAGAATATATTTCCTTAAATATAAAATATTTTGAGAGTGTGGGAAATATTTTTAAGTATTTTAAAAGTATTTTCTCCGATAAATAATATATTTGAGATCCGAGAGAAAATTACTTTGAAAAATTTGAGGAGGGGGATAAAATGAGATATTAATATTCCTATATCAAATATTAATTTCTAAGAATGTAAAAATATATCTTTTGATTTATAAATGTTTTATGGAGTGAAAGATATATATTTTATCCCTTTTAAAAACATCTGTTTTTGAAATAAATTTAGCACGAGCCTTCTAAAGAATATCCAAGTTCTGGTATCCCTTTTTCAAACTGGTTGCCTTACTAATATTGCAAGAGAGCCTAATAAAGATCATATTCCGATAATTCTTTACGATCTCATTGCTTTAGAGTATATTCTTTTGAAACTATATTTTGATTTTCAGTAAATTGGAATATCTCTTATATTTATATTTAAAAATATAAATACACAGCAATTTAGCAAAAAAAAAAGTTATAAATACACTATAAAAAACATTTTTGATTTTTTTTTCTAGATATGGCTTTTCACTTTTGATTATGTCAATTAAATTCATGCCTCTTTGGAGAGGATATACGTGTTTCAAATTTTATGTTAAATTATGCAAATATCAAAATAAATAATTAATCGAAGATGTCCTTTCAGATGGCATAAAGGTAGATTTCATAAAGGTCAAAGCTGTATCAAATTGGGAACAATCAAAGACGTCGACAGAAGTTTGGAGTTTCCTTGGACTGGCAGGTTATTACCAAAGATCTGTAAAATATTTTGCGAAGATCACAACCCCATTGACGAAGCTAACCAGGAAAAATGTGAAGTTTATTTGGAATGATAAATGTGAAGAAAGTTTTCAGGAATTGAAGAAAAGATTGGTGACAGCTCCAGTTTTAGCACTGCTAGATGAAAAAGGTAATTTCGTAATCTATAGTGATGCTTCTTTGAAAGGATTGGGTTGTATGTTGATACAACATGATAGAGTTATCGCATACGCGTCCCGATAACTAAAGCCTCATGAACAAAAGTATCATATACATGATTTAGAGTTAGCGGCATTGGTTTTTGCACTGAAGTTATGGAGACATTACTTGTATGGGGAAAGGTGTGATATCTATACGGATCATAAGAGTTTTAAGTACATATTCACTCAGAAAGATTTAAACTTGAGGCATCGGAGATGGTTGGAGTTAATTAAAGATTATGATTGTTCTATTAACTATAATCCGGGGAAAGCTAACGTAGTAGTAGATGCACTGAGCACAAAGAAAAGATTAAATATGATGGACATTACTAAGGAATTGTCATCAGAATTGAAGAAACTGGAGATTGAGGTTCGTATGTCGGGAAGTAGTAAAGAAAACTTATATGAGATTACCTTCCAACCAGAACTTATGGAAAAGATTAAAAAATATCAGAAGGAAGTAATGGATCGAAGCTTAGATAATTTAACCGGAGAAGAGATTTATACCCAGAAGGATAGTAAAGGTGTGTTAAGAATTTCCTCCCGAATATAGATTCTGAATGTGACTGAATTGAAAAATGAAATTTTACGAGAAGCCCATAGTTCAATATTTTCAATCCATCCGGGGAGTACTAAGATGTATCAGGATCAAAAGAAAAAAATTTGGTGGCCAGGAATGAAGAAAGAGATAGCTGACTGGTTTAGTAAATGTCATTCATGCCAGAAGGTGAAAGCAGAACATCAAAGACCAGGCGGATTGCTGCAACCTTTGGAGATTCCACAGTGGAAGTGGGACGAGATTGCTATAGATTTTTTGGTTGGATTACCAAGGACCAAATCGAATCACGATGCTATATGGGTAATTTTTTTCAAATCAACGAAATATATTCTCTAGATAAGTTGGTCAAGTTATATTTGGATGAGATTGTGACCAAGCATGGAGTTCCAGTATCAATTGTTCTCGACAGAGATCCAAGATTTAATTCGAGATTTTGGACGAAATTACTGGAGTGTTTGGGAACCAAGTTAAAGATGAGCACTGCCTACCATCCCCAAAGAGACGAACAAAGTAAAAGGACGATTCAGATAATAGAAGATATGTTAAGAGTATGTGTTTTAGATTTCAAAGGAAACTGGGATGATCATTTACCGTTACTAGAACTCTTTTATAATAACAGTTATCATGCTAATATTGAAATGTCGCCTTATGAAGCTTTGTATGGTCGGAAGTGTAGATCTCCACTTTATTGGGAGGAAGTCAGTGAAAGAAAATTGTTAGGTTCGGAACTAGTTCAACAAACAAAAGATGTAGTAATCATAATTCAGAGAAAATTAGAGGCGGCCCAGAACAAACAGAGAAAGAATGCAGATTTGTATCGAAATGACATGGAAATAGAAGTTGGATCACTAGTGTTATTGAAAGCCTCTCCTTGGAAAGGATTGGTTAGATTCGGCCAAAAAGGCAAATTAAGTCCCAGATATACCGGGTCGTTTGAAGTTTTGAAGAAAGTAGGAAAAGTTGCTTATGAATTAGCCTTGTCGCCACATCTGCGTCATATTAAGAATGTGTTCCACATCTCCATGTTAAAGAAGTAAAACCCTAATTCAAATCAAGTCATCGAGTATGAGCCAATCGAAATTCAGCCAGATTTGTCCTACGTGGAACAACCAATCCAGATCCTAGACCGTAAAGAGCGAGTTCTAAAAATAAGTCTATCCCAATAGTTATACTTTGGAGAAACTCTCGAATAGAAGAGTCTACTTGGGAGTTAAAGTCTGATATGCTAGACCAATATCCTCACTTGTTCAGATTGGTGAGATTCTGAGGACATAATCTTTTTACGAGGGGGCTATAACGACTCTGTATTTTCTATTATTAAAATATATATAAAATAAAATATTATTCTGCAAATTATGTGTTGCATGTTAAATATTATATACGTGTTGAATTATTCTTACTATTAATTGTTATTTCGGTTTAATATTTAAAATTGCATTATTTTATTCTTCTATTTAAAAAGGGATCTCAAAGTTTAATTTTTATAAATATGAATATTATTAGTAAAATTATTTTTATGGCTCTATAATTTTAATAATTATTTATAGGAATTTATAAAATTTAGAAAATAATATTTTGTCAAATATTCAGTCCCAAATTATTTTCTGATTGTAATTATTTGATGGTTCAATGTTAAATTCAAAAATATTTTAAAAAATATCAAAAAATTATTTTATTAGTTTCAAGTATTTCGTGAATTTTAAAATTATTTTGAAATTATTTTGACTTATTTTTATCCGCAAATTGTATCGTTAAAAATCAGAAGCGGGCATCAAAACCAAGCATGCATGACAGTCAGAGACACATGACAATACATATACACTCATCCTGTTTATTTGAGGGACACATGCCCTATTCACAGATTGTTATAAAAAATTATAAAAACAAACACACACACAAAAACGTCAGCGTCTCTCTCTCTCGCATCTATCATCTCTCTCTCTCTCTCTCTCTCTCTCTCTCGATATTCCTTATCCTCCATGTCCTTCCTTCCCTGGTAATAGTCCCCTCGATTTTCCCTTCTTTTTCCCGCCGCGGCCTCTATTCCTTTTTGTTTCCGTTATTTTTGTTTTTCCGATAATAGTCATGCATGTTTATATGTGTCTCTGGCTTCAAATTTTTTTCATCCAAAATTCATATGGTTGATGAAATTAATTGATGTTATAATTTAATCGGTGGAATTCGTATCGGAAACCCGAAATAAAGGAGTACCACCGAATTTTGTCGCCACCGGTGATGAACTCCGGTGTCATCATCGGTGGTGGACCATGATGTACTCCTGAGCCCTATTATGTGAAAAACATTTCATTTTATTTTTGTTTATTGCATTATAAAATATTCTGAATTGTTTACGTAATTATTTCGCAGAAAATCCAAGTTAAAAATCAAAATGATTATATTTATTATTCGTGAATTTAGAAATTCGATTAATTGAAAGTATTGTTGTTGGTGCTTGTTGTTGATTGGTGTCGATATGATATCAGCTGATATTCAAAAATAGATGAGGTGCTGCCGGTTTTCTAGAAAATATTTATTTTAGAAATTCGGGAGTATATCCTTTAATTATCGGGGATATCAATCAATTATATAATTATTTTTTATAAATTATTTTTATAAATTTACTTTCGTATTTCAAGTAATTCATTTCCAAACAGCTATTAATATTAAATTCGTTTGGTGAAATATTTTGTAAAAAGGATTTTGAAAACCTATTTTATATAACTAAATTCGATGCGTATCTGGTATTGTATTATTATTCTGAAAATATTCGTTTTCAGTAATTCTGTATTATACGATATATAATTATGTGTTATAGCCTCACTTTTATTTTATCGGGTAGAACTAAATACCGAGGAT
The DNA here is from genome assembly GCF_009905375.1 of Apium graveolens. NCBI lineage: Eukaryota > Viridiplantae > Streptophyta > Magnoliopsida > Apiales > Apiaceae > Apium > Apium graveolens. The sequence continues at coordinate 43,052,861 of NC_133648.1, forward strand.
ATGTGTAGCATAATTGAATATCTAATCTAAAGTGTTTCAATTCTATAGTACCCATTCAAAGGTCACGTTTTTCTAAGGTCAACCTAGGATAGGTTCGTGTCTGTAGCCCACTGCAGCATGGCAAGTACCTCTGATCATATCTTTTATGGTTCAGTATTTTATATGAATGAACTGTTGATTATATTTCATACTTGATTAATACGTTTTAAGTTGCGTATCCCCTTTTTAGAAATTCCTGGTTTACTTTTAATAATGTTTTGAGGAAGAGTAACTTATAGCGATACCTATCTATAAGTTGCGCTTTGCAATCGGAAAATATTTAGTAATCAATCATTACTAAATTTTGTGATTAAAGTCGTGTTTGGAATGAAAATTATGTTCACCTATGTCGTGAAATTTTTGAAAAGATAGGTATAATCAAATCAAAACTTTAGAACTGGAATAAAATGAATCGGATATTCTATTGGAGTTGCGTAAGAGGTCCGTTATTCGGTAACTACCCAACATTGGTGGCGTAAGAGGCTAAGTCGGTTGTGCATATTCTCATAACCGATTAGTCCAATGTTATTAAAGACCTAGCTAATATTTAAGTTCCGGAACACATAATTTGGATGGCCATTAGAGCTGTCCGGTGATTGATAGACTGATCAACTATCTTCACCCGTTTAAACGTCCAATGTATCTGATTATTCAAATTTCTGAAATGTTTATAGTCAATTTATTCAGATAAAAGATCGCATGCTAAAATTGAACTGTTTAATTCATTAATCTATGTATTGTATCCCGTTTTAAAAGAGCATGCTAGTATATGGTGGTTTTCCAGTTCTTAATGATTTCAAATTTTTATTCTTATAACCATTTAGAAGGAAATCTATATATTTTGTTTATTCATATATTTTTGTACTGCTGAGCGATTGATAGCTCATCCTTGAAAACTTCTATATTAACCTATTTCAGATGCCTAGAGACCGTGTTCCCGCTAGAAGAGCTTCTATTGGTCGTACTCAGGGCCGGGTGTCGGCTCCTCCCTTGTTTGGATCTTTTGAGGTAGTACTAGTTAGACCAGTTGTTAGGTCTGTGGTCTGTATGATAAACATAGTTTGTACCAGATTTATTTTAAGTATTCCTTAGTTTAATAATTGTATAATCTTGTTCATACTTAAACCTGGCAAAAACTTGGTCATGGGGTCGTAGTTGTTATGGTTGTATATTTAATTTCATTCTAATCACTATATATTCCTGTTTTATTATTATTTATAATGTCAATCTAGCCCTCGGAGTTGAGGCTGTCTTAGATATATTAAAGAATGAGTGTGGTTGTTATATGTTTATGAAGAAGACTTGATATGTAAGAACATCAGCCACCAATGACAATTAGACAACAACAATGTTTAATTTTGATATTAAATTTATTATAACTTTTATCTTTTTTATTGCACTAGTTATCACATATGTCAACGACCTTGTTTCCAGCAAGACACACTTTGCTTTGACATCTATATTTCTAGTTCGGTAAACCTAGATAAAATTATTTGTGTTGTAATTTTTTTCTCATTTTAATATTATTCAGTTTTACAATCGAAACCTATCCGATAAAAAATGAACTGAGATTTGTAAAACCAAAACCGAATTAATGGTTCAGTTCCGATTTTCAATTAAAAAAAATGAAGACCTCATGTTGTGCTTTTATCCAAAAATGAATCGGTCATGTTCTTCCCTACTTCTCATAGTGGTCTTCGTGTTCGCATTTTCTATTAAACTCATACATATGAAAATTGGGAATTGACCCGATTTTCGGAGAAGGCTCGGAAATTGATCTGGGTTGTCACATATGATATCAGAGCCGACTCTCGAAAGTTTAGTGCATCAAGTTGTCGGAGGAGAGGGAGCGAAGGCTGGTTATATTATCCCATAATGGCAAAAGGGCCAGAGGTGGGGACACGTAACCAACTGGTATTATCGCACAATTGATATAGAGGAACAATTTGGACCTATAGGCTGTCTGTTTATCCTGACGAGTATGCTCGTCAGGCGTTTAAGTGGGAGCGTTTGTAACATCCCAATCCCACATCGAGGAGATTTGGGACTTTTATTATGTTTATAAGGAAAAATATTACTACTGCATGCACCAACAAATTATGATCTTTTGGGGTCCTGTGGTGGGCATGTTTTTTATCCTAGTTTGCTCCACTCAGGACAGTAGGCTTTGGCTTATTTTGGATTCGCAATCGAGACTTGACTCGATTTTCAAAGAAAACTTGGAATTTGATTAGGGTTGTCATATTCAAGAACTGCCTCCCAGGCGAAGGTCAATTTCTTCAACTACCACTGCCTCATGGCTAATCTTCCTTTTTCGAACATGGATTTCTCCATCTGACGTATACGGCCTGAATATGAGGCTCATCATCCTCTTCGGAATCTGATGATAGTACAATGTTAGACCGGGATCTCCCCGAATATGATTCTGAATCTAAAAATTCGTCTTGATCAGCTCGTCTCCGTCGCCCACTTCCCATTTTGAGTCGGGCAGCCCTCTCTTCTCCCTTCGTACATCTGAGTATGTTTTCTGGGTTTCCTCGGTCTCCATAACCTCATGGAGCCTGCTCATGGAGTTCTATTTCATCTCTTTGCAGGCAAAGTGCCTGCAATCTCAAGTTGGGATTTTTTCTCGGCTTATTGACTTGTCGCCTGCTTTACTCATGGAGCCTTCTCATGGAGTTCTTTTCCTCTCTCTACTTTTGCAAACATGGTCCTTTGTTCTTCCGGGGTAGGCATGATTTCATCTTTGGTTTCTGACTCAAAGTTGAGAGCTCTTGGGGATTTGGGCACGAAATGAAAGGTATTGGGTCGACGGTCAGTGAATCCTGGTGGGTGATCAACTTCTGGTGGTTTCAGAAGCAAGAAATTGTTGTTGCATATTTAATCTTAACTTGTATTACTTATTTATGTGTCGTACTTTATTTTTAGTCGTGTTTGTAGCCGAATGACCTGGTCACCAACTGCATGAGAGTTTTTAGGAGTTCAACTTGAATAAATGATAGATGCAAAGTAGTAGTAGGAATCGTGGTTTGTAGTTCCTGTTTTTTAGCATTAACGTTGCTTTGTAATCTTATTTATCTTGAATCATTTAGATGAATAAAAATATAGTTATCAATATCATTCTCCAGCTCTCTCTGTCTAAGATAAAACAACTTATATATATATAAGTATTTACATCACTTGGTATTAGAGCAAGGAACACAGAGTATGCCTAAGTGTATGCCTAGAACAACGAAGAAGATGGAGACAAGCAAGGTGAAGGAGAGTACAATTAGTCTGAGCTATCCAATGTTGGCCAGAGGTAATTATATGAAATTATCTTTGAAGATGAAACTGTACATGCAAGCTCACGGTGTGTGGGTAGCTGTGGAACCCAAAGACCCGAAAAAAGAAGTTGAGGAGACGACAGATAAGCTTGCTTTGGCAGCAATTTATCAAGGCATACCAGAGGATACACTGTTGTCTCTCACAGAAAAGAAGACAGCGAAAGAAGCCTGGGATGCGATAAATGTCCTGTGTCAAGGCGCAGATCGAGTAAAAAAAGCACGTGTTCAGACGCTGAAAGCTGAATTTGAATCTCTAAGCATGAGAGATACTGAGAAATTAGATGACTATAGCCTGAAATTAAATGGTCTCATCACTAATATTCGAGCCCTAGGAGAAACAATTGAGGAGGCATATGTGGTCAAAAAGTTGCCAGATCGGTTCCAACAAAGTTCTTGCAAATCACCTCAACAATCGAACAATTTGGAGATTTGGACACTATGACGATTGAAGAGGTAGTAGAATCGCTGAAGGCACATGAAGAACGTTTGAAGGGACAAAACGAAAATCGAGAAAGCCAACTACTGCTTACAAAAGAAGAATGGGAAAGGAAAGAAAGTGGTGAATCAAAATTACTACTAACAAGAGAGGAATGGATAAAAAGAAGTGGTAAAGGTGGAAACTATAATCGCAACAGAGAAGGTTTGCGTGGTGTAAGGGACAGGACCAGAGTAAAATGTTTCAACTGCCACAACTACGGACATTTTGCTGCAGAGTGCCGGAAGCCTGAATGTTGAAAAGAACAAAATCAGGAGGCAAATTTAACACAACTACAGGACAATGAACCAGCTCTTTTGTTAACAGAGTGTGAGAAGAAAGGAGAAAATACACTATTGATTAATGAGGAGAGGGTTACACCAAAGTTAAGTATCAAGGATGAAATGAAGCAAAGCATATCTAATGTCTGGTACCTTGACAATGGTTCCAGCAATCATATGTCTGGGCAACGGTCAAAATTTAAAGAATTAAATGAACAAGTGACAGGACAGGTCAAATTCGAAGATGGCTCAATGGTAAACATTGAAGGAAAGGGATCAGTAGTTTTTAGATACAAAAATGGGGAAGAAAAGGAACTCAAGGACGTGTACTATATCCCAAGTTTGTGTAATAACATTATTAGTATTGGCCAACTATCAGAGGAAGGCAATAAGGCTGTGTTCAGTGGTGATTTTGTGTGGATCTACGAAAATCAAGGAAGGCTTCTCATGAAGGTTAAGAGGTCAGTAAATAGACTGTATAAGATAATACTGAAAACTGTCACAGCTTCGTGCATGATTTCATCAAAGATAGAAGATTTTTCTTGGTTGTGGCATATGCGTCTAGGTCATGTGAAATTTCAGGCACTTAACTTAATGTCTACAACTCGTATGGTACGAGGTATGCCAAAGATCTGCCAACCCAAAAAGGTGTGTACTAGTTGTTTATTGTCTAAACAAACACAGAGGCCGTTTCCTGCACAAACACTGTACAAATCTAAAGAAGTCTTGGAGCTAATACATGGCGACTTGTGTGGCCCCATAATGCCTGAAACCCTTCTGGAAACAAGTATTTCTTTCTCTTGGTGGATGATTATAGTGCAATCATATGGGTTTACTTGTTGAAGAGTAAAGATCAAGCATTTGATGCTTTCAAGAAATTCAGAATTCAAGTTGAAACCAGCTCTGGAAAGAAGGTGAAAATTTTCAGGTCAGACCGAGGAGGTGAGTTTATGTCAAGTAAGTTTATCTCTTATTATGATGAAACTGGTATTGTTAGACAATTTACAGCTCCGTACACACCACAACAAAACGGTGTGGTGGAACGAAGAAATAGAACGGTTGTAGCAATGGCACGAAGTATGCTAAAAGAAAAATATATGTCGTCCATGATGTGGGGGGAGGCAGTCCGGCATTCGTTATATATTCTCAATAGGTTACCAACTCGAACACTAACCGGAATGACTCCATATGAAGTTTGGAAATAAAGAAAACCAGAGGTTGGGCATTTGCGGATTTTTGGATGTATTGCACATATGAAGGTACCAAGCACTCACTTAAAGAAACTCGATGATAGGAGTAAATGTGTTGTTTATCTTGGAAGGCAGCCTGGTACAAAGGCTTACAGACTGGTTGATCCAAATGATAACAAGGTATATGTAAGTCGCGATGTCGTGTTTGAAGAAGACAAAGCTTGGGCGTGGAATAAAGGAGGAGCACGGCTTGATCAATCGGGGAATTTTTCTATTGATCTGACAGAAAAGAGAGAAGGTGCTGTGATAAATAAGCCAGTGACACCAGCAATAACAAGTAGTATGAATATTGAAGAATCTGGTGGTACGACATCACCTGTAATAGTAAGTTCAAAATTAAATGATTCGGATTGCAACAGTGAGTCTATCCGGTACAGAAGTCTGAATGATATCTATAATCATACTGAAGAGGTCGAACTCGAAGAGGAACTTTTATTTATTGGCATCAATGAACCAAAGAATTACAAAGAAGCTGTGAAAGAAAGTTGCTGGAAACAGGCCATGGAAAATGAAATTGAATCCATAGAGAAAAATCATACTTGGGAACTAAAGGAGCTGCCATCGGGACACAAAGCTATTGATTTAAAATGAATTTTCAAAATAAAGAAAAATGCAGATGGTGAATTGGTGAAACACAAAGCTCGTTTGGTCGCCAAGGGTTATGTTCAGGAGTATGGAGTGGATTTTGAAGAGATTTTCGCACATGTCACTAGGCTAGAAATCGTAAGATTATTATTGGCTCTATCTGCTAAAAATGGTTGGGAAGTACATCATTTAGATGTGAAAACGGCATTTCTGAATGGGGATCTCCATGAAGAGATTTACGTTAAGCAGCCAGAAGGATTTGTGAAGAAAGGACAGGAGCACTTGGTGTATAAAATAACAAAAGCCCTGTATGGTTTAAGGTAAACACCTCGTGTGTGGTATGAAAAATTGAAGAAGTGTTTAGAAGAACTTGGATTTGTGAGATGTCCTTATGAACACGCTGTATATACCAAGCGTGAGCATGATGAAACACTGATCATAGGAGTGTACGTAGATGATTTGTTAGTCACTGGAACAAGTGTAACAGTCATCGACAAGTTCAAGGATCAGATGAACAGTAGATTTGAAATGAGCGACTTGGGCTTACTGTCGTATTATTTGGGAATTGAAGTGCAGCAAGGTATGAATTGCATTGAGTTAAAGCAGACCTCGTATGCTCGAAAATTGTTAAAAAAAATGGGGATGTAGGAATGCAATCCAACAAAGTATCATATGGATCCAAAGGAGACTATCACCAAGGACGAGGGAGGCAAGCCTGTGAATTCGACTGAGTATAAGAGTTTAGTTGGAGGTTTACGCTACCTGGTACATACCCGACCAGACATAGCGTTTTCAGTTGGTGTGGTGAGTAGGTACATGGAAATGCCTACTGTGATGCACTTAAATACAGTGAAGCGCATCCTTCGATATGTGAAAGGAACAATGGGTTTTGGTCTAGTGTACTAAAAATATAGTGGTAATAACTTGCTTACTAGTTTTTCTGATAGTGATTTAGCAGGTCACATTGATGACAGGAAAAGCACAGGAGGAATGGTGTTTTACTTAAACGAAAGTCTGATTACCTGGGTGTCTCAGAAACAAAGGTGTGTGGCATTATCTTCTTGCGAAGCTGAATTTATGGCTGCTACAGCGGCAGCGTGTCAAGCCATTTGGTTACAAAATTTGTTGGGTCGGGTAACTGATAGTCGAGTTGATTCTGTGGTGCTTTACATAGACAATAAATTTGCTATAGATTTAGCGAAGAACCCGGTCTTTCATGGTCGAAGCAAACATATCAATATTCGTTATCATTTTATTAGAGAATGTGTGGATCGTAGGGAAATTGTCATAAAACACATCAGTTCTGATAAGGAGCGTGCAGATGTATTGACTAAGGCCTTACCAATCGTAAAGTTTGAAATGATGATGCAGCTGTTGGGAGTTAAAGAGTTACTCAGATAAGTTTAGATTAGGGGGAGTTTGTTGTATATTTAATCTAAACTTGTATTATTTATTTATGTGTTGTACTTTGTTTTTAGTCGTGTCTGTAGCTGAATGACCTGGTCGCCAGCTGCATGAGAGTTTTTAGGAGTTCAGCTTGAATAAATCATAGAGGCGGAGTAGTAGTAGGAATCGTGGTTAGTAGTTCCTGTTTTTCAGCATTAACGTTGCTTTGTAATCTTATTTATCTTGAATTATTTATGGGTCATTTGGTTGGAGGCATTCTGGTTTCGTTCATTTCAACCACATACCTGATGTTTGGTTCAAAAAATTTTTCCTCCAAACCCATTCCTCATACCCCAAAGTATGAGTTTTTGATACTCAAGGGGAGAGGTGGGTATGGGGAAGTGTTTAATAAAAAATGTTTGATAAAAAATGATTTAATGAACTAAAATTTATTAAAATGATAATTAAAATAATTTTTAAATTAATTGAAATCGTTAACTTAAAAAATATTTTAAATTTAAAATATTCATTCCAGCACTCAACCAAACACATATCATAAATGATATCTCAACCTCATACCATCCTAACCCGATTCCTGATTCTAAACTCATACCACCTCTCGAACCAAACGACCCTTGAGATGAATAAAAATATCATTCTACAGCTCTCTCTGTCTAAGATAAAACAACTTATATATATAAGTATTTACATCAATTGTGACCCCTGAAAGAGGTTCCACAAGAAGCTATAGAATGAAGTAAGCTGATAGAAATATTTGAGGAACCTCGGGGAGTTTCACGATATACATGAAGATTAGTTAGCAACAGAAAGTTGCTGAATGGTTGGAGGAACATTTGAAAGGTACTAGATGTTAGTTTTTAGCAAATTTTTTGAGATATAGTAATAGCTAGTATAAAAAGCGCCTACGGAAGCATAACAACTTTTAAGTCATATTTCTTATTACGAGTTGGATCATGTAATTTTGGATACATAATGTGAAAGTTACACATTAATGGTAGGATAATTAGAAGATTGAATCTCCAATTTAAAGGCTATTTAGGTTCCTTTTTTACATTTCATAACTTCAAGGAACCATGCATGGGGTAATTTTGTACCAAAAATCTCCATGGGTATGATTAAAGATCCATTGGACTTACAAGTCTAATCCATAAGTAATAAATGGGGTAGATGATAGGCGTGGTATGATGCAAAAAGACGAATTATGATTAGATGGGTTGGATAAAAAGGTCTATTGAGATGTTACAAATATTTAGGGGTTCCATACGAAGGTATGGGTAAAAGTAGCTTATTTAGTGAACATGTTTCTTCCTACATAGAAGACTATAATGATGTAACAGTATGGTTGGAAGCATTCAGCAAGGTGAGACAACCTCTATAAAATTCATTGGACTAACAAATTTGTTACATGTGCGGGTACGAATTCCTGGAGGTAGGTTCATAGAATCACATTCTTGACTATATATAGGTTCCTAATGACATACTCCTGTTTGCGAATAGATTGTGATAGCAAAATTCAGCAATGATTAGTAGTCCTGTATTTTATAAAAGTATTCATATTAGACATCTAACTAAAATATTATATTATACTATATTTTGCTTTTGAATACCTACTTATATATACATTAGTTGATTCAATTAAACATCTAATTAATTAGCAAAAAAACAGCTATTTGATTTGCTAAAAGAACGGGAGAACCACATTCAAAAGAAGCAAGAATGCGAGAAGGATGCACATATTGAATTTTAGTTAACATATTTGACAATATTATACGCATACTAAAATTTTTTTGGACTTTAGAGTTGAGATTTTACTATTCGGTCAAGATATAATATAAACACAAACTAAAGGTCGACTTATTTCAAATATATTTTCCAAGAATCTGATTATTTAAATTTATTGGTATTTAGCAAAGTATTTTACGAACTATATTAATTAAAGTATATATGAGCATAACTATTTTCCAAATTTGTTTTAATTTAAACACTTATAGTTATTTTGTTTAAAGACATTTTTACTGGCGTCATATAAAATCTATTTTAAGAGTTTAATTCATTAAAATTATATTATAACTAAAACATTTATAATACTTTAAAGATATTTCTATGAAAACTAAAGAAAAAATCAAAAATCAAAATCATCCACCAATACTTTCTCAATGAGAGTCGACCCCCAAACCCTAGTTAGCCGCCTCAAAAATATTTAGATCTACTCCTTCTTCATTAATTAAGCCCTCTTCCTTTTCCCAAAATCACTTCCATGTTCTTCTCCCTCATCTAATAATCAGTTTTTTATTTTTTTTTCAATAATTATCCTTATTTTGTAAGGATTACTATCGTACCCAACCTTTTTGGGTCTTTTGTTTGTCCTCCTTTTAGAGTGGTTGTTTGTCCTCCTTTTTGAGTGCTCCGTATGTTTTTGATATTTTGACTTGTTGGTTTGTATCGTTGAGAATGATTCATTTGGTGTTTCAGGGAATCTTGAAAGCTCGCATCGAGTCTGAATCGTTGGTGAAAATTGCAAAAACTCACCTTTCACAACGGAAGATTGTTCTACGAGGGCATCTGTACCTCCAATCACTTCTAAACATTGGATTACAACTGGAATTAATTGTGTGAAGGTCAATTGTGATGCTAGTGATTTTGGAGATAGTGTATGATGGATTTCTTGGGAAACTATTGTAATCTTTTTCAGTTTAAATAATATTTATATTATGTATGTTAAGCGATCTGGAAACAAAACGGTTATTCATTTAGCTCGTTTATTTGTTTGTCAACCTGATCGCAGTTTTGGGGTTTGTCCAAACTGCATTAAGTCTTTTTGACAAAATGCATAATATTTTGGCAAAAAAATAATAATAATAATAAAAATAAAAAAATATCATACTTCTAAAAGAACTTAAAAAGTTAAAATAAAATGATGGAAACAGAAAAGGAGCGGGAAAGGTATTGTAAAATTCGAATTCTATTCTGAATTTGCTAGGTATGTAGATTATTAGATGGCTGAGCCCTAAACCCTAGCTAATTTATACACGTAACAGGTCAGGTGCATATGATTTGGTACATATACAACTACTTGAGCTTATATTTTATACTAGATGAGAAGTTAGACTCTGATTTATAATAAAAGATTCGTTCATCTCTTCTTCCCAAATCCTCTTCCTTTGCCTTCTTCGATCAGATTCTATTTAGGTTTCTGGTGATACCTGGTTTTTTTATCGTTAAACTGGTGCACACCCCATGAGTCGCACCTTTGACCTCTGTTAGAAAAGCTAAGAACCACTGCACCAACCCTTGGTCAAAACTAGTGTCTCGCGATACCGGTCAATTTATATTGTACTTTTTGGTAAACTTCATATATTCAGAACATATTTTATAATTGGTTTGTGTGTACAAATATTCTTCTGTTGTGATCCTTTTATTGGTTTAAAATTCATCATACTTTCAGTTTTATGACTCGGTATATTGGTGGGATCAAGATGACGATGTCAAGCGAAATCGATAGATGTTCTCCTATTCAAGAATCAAACTATTCGTCAGGCGGTAATGATTGTATTTAGGTTTTATTTGTCGACTGAATCTGTGTATTCTAGTAATTGAAAATTTTAAAATTGGCTTATATGTTTCATAATTTAGTACTTAAACAAACTAATTGTATTATGATTTAGAAGAAGTGACAAGAACAGCTAGACGCATGGCTCCAACAGATTTCATGTTAAAGATTGAAAACTTCTCTCTCGTGTCCAAAGCAATGGAGAACTACCTATCCAACTCTTTTGAAGCTGGTGGATACAAATGGTAATTATCTGTAATCCTGTATATACAAGTAGCTTTTATGTAATGTTACCCCTGTGATTTAAATATTAAATTCTCCGGTTAACAGCTAGTAAGTAATGTTTCAGGAGGTTATCTGTACACTTTAATTGTAATAAGAATTCCGGTGAAGGTAGAACAGGGGGAGAGGGCAGTTACATATCAGTATACTTGGTTTTTGCTGAGCCAGATGTTCTAGAAAATGGATTAGCGATTGATGTTAATTTCAAGTTCTTTGTGTATGACCAAATCCAGAAGAATTTCAACGTATTTGAAGGTACTTTCCCGCCAATTACTTTTTGTCTGTCACTTCATCTCATATATACTATAATTTCACAGCATTTACTAATATATTACAGATGCTACCGTGCAAACGAAGAAATTTCACAAGCTAAAGCGTGCACATGGGATTCTGAATATGATGCCGGTACATGAATTTTGTAATGCCTCAACTAGCCGGTACTTGGTAAATGACTCGTGCATATTTGGGGTAGAACTTTTTGTTATAAAGAACATGACTAGCAAGGCAGTGTGTCTGTCAAATGTTCAAATGCCAAAGAATGACTATTGTATAATGAGAGCTCATATTTGGAAGATTGACAACTTTAGCAAGAGGAAGAACAAAGTTTACTACTCCAATTCATTCATGGCCGGAGAAAGAAAATGGTATTATATAAGTCTTTTTTCTTCCTAACAATGCGGTAATTAATGTTCTGTAACAGATTTCTGATAGTTAGTGTAAATTTTACTTTTTAATGTGTCTAGGAGACTGCTACTTCATCCCAGATGGGATAAAAAGTACTTAGCAGTTGGCGTGGAACTAGCGGATACAAGTAGCTTGTTTCGTTTGGATAAATGGCTTAAAAGGTCTTATTATCATCAGAAGTTGTATGCAATGTTCGGACTTGTCGTGCATGATCAGTTTGGTGTCTCGGATGTAAACACCAACTTTGGAAAAGCATGTGAGTGATGTAATTTTCATTTCAAGCCAAAAGTATAGTTCATTATGTTTGTATATACAACCAACTTGAGTAAACACAATTCTATTAAACATGTTAATAGTCTGTTGCTGATATTAGTTTATATGCCAACTGTTGCAGGTTGGGGAGTTTTCAGTGGAGCAACAACCTGCAAAGTGAATAAAAAATTCATGGACTTGACAGAGCTGCATGACACTTCCAAAAGCTTCTTGCTAAACGATGCCTTGACTATTGGAGTAGAGATTCATCATATATATTATGACAGAGAAATTTAATTTATTTAGATTTTGGATGCAGAATTGTGGTAACAGATTACTGATTGTAGATGAGATATATCTATATATTTACACAGATGGTATGTCTGTCAAATGTTCATCAAACTTAGAGTGCACGACAAAGTCTATTCACATGCTTTATTTTACTGGCAATCTTTTATTTTATTGGCGATTTTATGCAACTTAGCAGCTCCTGCACAATGATTGAGCTCAGCAGCTCATGATTACTACATAATATGCAGAGCACAATGTCATATTTGTTAAATTATCTCACTTGTATATCTTGTCTGCAGAATAATTGTCAGTTGCCACTGTAACTAACTGCCCCCTTCTTTTCCGTTCATTCCTTTTATGTGTGTTTTTTGAAAACGAAAAATCATATATTTGGGCTCGTGCATTTTTGCAATGGCATTATCAAACAGTATCTTCGAAACTTCCTTGTAAGAAGAACTAAGAAAGTAAAAATGATATCAATACAAAGTAACTGTAAGAATACTTGCAGCAGGAGCATCTGCTCTGTGCGCAACAATATACGTGGGCTAAACTCCTCTCCACTACATATTTTTAAGACTTAATGGCATTTTGAATTTCGAGATTTGTACAATATACTCATTTGTCCCGGTGGTTTTAAAGTGTTTTTTTTCTAAAATACTGAAAATGTACCTTTTAAATCTTCGATCGGGAAAAAAAACGAAGGACCGCAGAAATAAACCTTTACAAACCGGGCGGTCCAAAATTTAAAAGATACGTTTTCAGTACTTCAGAGATAAAAAGAAATACTTTAAAATCACATGGGCATATGAGTATATTGGTGTAAAACTTTAGATTCAAAAAATCATTACTTAATGTGAATTTTTGTTGGTGCAACATGCGAGGGCTCAACAAAAAAATTGCTTTCGTCATCTTTCCCTTTAGACATTACTCTGCCTTCCCTAACCCTTACTGAAGTTCAAGTTTCCAATCTAGATGTCGATTTCACATCGGAAGAGTTGTTCAAAGCGGTAAAAGGTCTAGCAGTCAACAAAAGTCCGGGCCCTGATGGCTTCAATTCTACTTAAATGGTGACACATTGTTGGAAATGACTTCTTAAAAGCTGTCCCCTTCATTTCTTTAAAACTCTATACCTTCCTAAGATGGTTAACACTTAGGCTAGTCAGAAACTCAGAAAAATCAAATTAAAAAGAAACGAATGTATCAAAAAATTTGAAAAGCCACATTGTTAACTTAGGCTAGTCAGAAACTCAGAAAGATCTACAAGAAATGAGGACATGACATTGGCGGAGGTAGAGACTTACTACTATTATGAGATGACACTTGATGGACTTCATATTCAGATAACTTGTGGTCATTCATAATAAGTTTCTGTAAAATACAAACTTTGTTGTGAATTCAAGTGAAAATTTAAATTTAATATATAAGGTAGTAAGGGAAAATGCTACCTGCAGTAATAGCAGCACAGACATCTATACTTGAGTTGGGAGAGATTAATGTTTGAAGACGCTTCGTACAAGTCAAGACACGATCACGAGGTATGATCTGTTACCTCACATGAGAGTTTACAAATAAAATTAAGATGGAATAAATGAATAAAAATTAAGATAACCTAATCAAAACAAGTGCAAAAAAACAACCCCAAATCATCTTTCACTAAGGAATTTAAAACCTAAAGTGCCACAGTTCTTGCAAACTGTTCAATGTCCACTTTCACCATGGACTGTAACACATCATTAAAACCACAAAAGTGGGCTAAACCCCAGAAGTCAAAAAACAAGATCTTGTCTTTAACACACGATCTTGTCTTTAACACACAGTAAAAATAACAATTGAACTATAAACATAAACTACTAAACCAGATTACATTTAAAGCCAGATATTCATCAGTATTAAAGATTACTCAATATTGTTGGAAACGGAATGGGCTTGGGCTTATAAAATACTTACACAAGCTGGAATAATAAATTGTATACTCACGCCTGTTTGTCCAAATGAAAAACAAAACACAGGGATGTAAAGCTACAACTTTTGATTTCACTACAGGAACAACAACATAGGCTACAGCCTTTTTCTATTACACAGAATAGAGCTTCAGCTCTGTTTTTTAATCTTTCTAATTCTTTCACTACTTCCTCATACAACACAGCAGCTCAAGCTATTTATATACATTAAACTAAAATACACATCATGCCTTACATCACATTTCATTTATTTTCTAGTTTTCTGGCCAACCTTGCATCTGCAGAATTCAACAGATAGCCTACCTTAATTCCAGGAGCTGCTGTGGTTTCTTTTGTTCACATGTTTCACCACCTTTTGATTTTACACCAACAGCTAAAATTAGGCTGCTTGTTATTATGTCCAGCACACCACAGTTGACTTTCTTTATTATTGTGAGTATACTTAGCTGCTACATGCATGTATATACGTTGTATGCTCCTAACAATCAAGCTGTCTTTTGATACCTGCCTCTTATTTCTTGTTTTGATATTACTGCTTCTTTACACCAAGCTGTTTATTTTTGACCAAGCTGCTGTTCTTTTATTTGTCAACCTTGAATCCAGGATTTGAGGGCATTTGTTTCTTGCTGCTGCATATCTTATTTCATACGGGAGAGTTTGAAAACTCTAACACTCCCCCTCAAACTCGACTTTGCATTCCAAGCATTGCTTTCATTTTCTGAAACACTTCCGGCTTCAATGGCTTCGTAAATATGTCCGCTAAATTGTCTTCTGTCCTGCAGTGCACCAACTCCAAAATTTTGTCATTCACCTGCTCTCGAATGAAATGATATTTGATGTTGATGTGCTTGCTTCGACTATGTGACACTGGATTTTTCGTGAGTGAGATAGCAGATTTATTATCCACGTAAATAGTAACCGGATCAACCTTTGCAAGATTTAACTCGCCCAATATGTAGCCTAGCCACATAGCTTGACATGCGCATGCTGCTGCTGCCATATACTCCGCCTCACATGTTGACAGAGCCACTGTCTGTTGCTTCTTTGATGACCATGAAAATATTGCTGAACCGATATGAAAAGCATATCCCGAAGTGCTTTTCCCGTCATCCAAGTCACCGCCATAATCACTGTCTGAGTAGCCAACTAATTTTGAATTTTGAGAATGCATGTAAAACAGACCATGATCAAGTGTACCTTTTATGTACCTCAAAATTCTTTTAGCTGCCATGAAATGATCTTGCTTCGGCTTCTCCATGTACCTACTAACCAGTCCAACTGCGTACATAATATCTGGACGAGTGAAAGTTAGGCACCTCAGACTTCCAACCAAACTTTTGAACAATGTCAGATTTACCGACTCCCTTGTTGAATCAATTCTGAGCTTTATGCTTGCTTCAGCTGGCGTGTTCACTGGCTTGCATTCTTCCATTCTGAATTTCTTTAAAATCTGTTCCGCATATTTTTTCTGTGACATAAAAATCCCGTCTTTGCTTTGCTTTACCTCGACTCCAAGAAAGTACGACATTTGACCAATATCTGTCATCTCAAATTCGTTAGTCATAACTTTCTTAAAATTATCAAACATACCAGGGTTGTTTTCAGTAAAAATCATGTCATCCACGTATAAGCACACGATCATAATATCTCCCCCTGAATTTGTTTTCGTGTAAAGTGCATGCTCGTAGGGACTCTTCACAAAACCATTTTTCTGGAAATATTCATCAACCCTTGTGTTCCATGCCCACGGAGCTTGCTTTAAACCATACAAGGCTTTCTTCAATTTGTAGACTTTGTTATTCTGGCCTTTCTGAACATATCCTGGTGGTTGCTCGATATAGACTTCTTCTTCAAGATAGCCATTCAGAAATGCAGACTTGACATCCATCTGATAAATCTTCCACTGATTCTGAGCTGCAATTGCTGTAAGCAGTCTTATGGTATCAACTCTTGCAACTGGAGCAAATACCTCGTCATAGTCAATTCCATATCTCTGCTTGTAGCCTTTAGCCACTAGCCTCGCCTTGTATTTTTCCACTTCACCATCCTGATTTGTCTTTGTCTTGTAGACCCACTTGACACCAATTGCTTTGTGTCCTTCTGGAAGATCTGTGAGCTCCCAAGTGTCATTCTTCTTGATTGCACCAATTTCTTCATCCATGGCTTTATTCCATTTGCTTTCTTCAGAAGCTTCCTCAAATGTAACTGGATCACACTCAGCCATTAAGCAAAACAATGAATAATCAAAGGTAGTTTGTACCGGACTTGTTGCTTCATATATATTATCCAAACTCCGCATTTTCCTTGGCGCTCCCCCTGAACTGCTGCTTCCTCCAGTCGATGGTGTCGATGCAGGAGTTTGTTGATTTGGACTTTGGGGAGGAGTTAAATCATCATCTTCATCATCCTCAATATTGGAATCATTACCGTCATCATCATCATCATTAAAGAACAGACCTGCAACTTTTCTTTCTTCGTCGCTCCATTTCCAGTAGTCTGATTCATCGAACTCAACATCTCGAGAAATGATTAATTTCTTCGTGAGGGGATTGTAGAGTCTGTACGCCTTGCTTCTTTTGTCATATCCGGTAAAGATGCACTTCTCGCCTTTATCATCCAGCTTCTTCCTTTTCTGATCTGGAACATGTGCATATGCAATGCACCCAAAAATTCTGAGATGTCCAACAGATGGTTTGCTACCACTCCATGCTTCATTTGGAGTTTTGTTTCTGACACTTTTAGTTGGACAACGATTCAACAAATAAACTGCACATAGAACGGCTTCAGCCCAGAAAGTTCTCGGCATATGCTTTGCTTTGACCATGCTCCTTGCCATGTCAAGAATAGTGCGATTCTTTCTTTCTGCAACGCCATTTTGTTGAGGAATATATGCCGCTGTCAACTGATGATTGATTCCATGTGCTCTGCAGAAGCTTTTAAATAAATTTGAAGTATACTCGCCTCCTCTGTCTGATCGGAGTACCTTCAAATAATGACCACTTTGTTTTTCTGCCAAAGCTTTGAACTCCTTGAATTTATCAAGAGCCTCCGCTTTTTCTTTGAGGATATACACCCAACTTTTTCTGCTAAAATCATCAATAAATGTTAGGTAATACCTATTACCTCCAAGTGATGGAATATCAAATGGACCAGCAATATCTGTATGGACAATCTCCAATGGCCTTCTGGCTCTCCATGATTTTCCAACGGGAAAACTTTGTCTGTGTTGCTTCCCCTTAACACATGCTTCACATAAATTTTCTGGTTCATTGATTTCTGGCAAGCCGTCCACCATCTTTGTCTTTGACAACAATTTTAAACCAGAAAAACCAAGATGACCATATCTTAAATGCCATAACCACGAGTCATTTTTAATGACCGTCTTCAAATACCTCTGCATCTTCGTCTGTATATCAAGTGTAAACAAACGATTCTTTGACATCTCCACATCTGCAATTAATTCTTGATCCCGATTCCTGATGACAAGAGAATTATCCTGCATCTGTATATAATGTCCTTTCTCCACAAGTTGGCCAAGACTGATGATGTTACTTTTCAAAGCAGGTATATGGTAAACATCATTAATAAACTTTTTCTCACAATTCTTCAATACAATCGTAATTGTACCTTTACCTTTGACTGGAATCTTCGATGAATCACCAAACGTAACTTCTCCGCTGATGGTCTCGTCTATCTCCGTAAATAAATCTTTATGGCCCGTCATGTGGTTGCTTGCACCAGAGTCAAGATACCAAACATTTTTCTTGCTCTCCTCGTTGCCATTATAAGTGAGGAACATAGCAGTGCCAATATCTTTGTCTTCTTTTGCTGCTGCAAAATGACTTCTTTCTTCCACTTTCGGTGATCTACATTCATAACTGAAATGGCCAAATTTATTGCAATTATAGCACTGAAATTGAGACTTGTCACCTCGTTGAAATCCTCCTCGTCCTCGTCCTCTAAAATTCTGACCACGACCAGATAGACGATAACCTTCAGTGTTCTGGCTTCTGTTGAAGGACTGTCTTCCACGTCCTCTTCCACCACGGTAGCCACCTCTAAAGCCACCTCTTCCACGACCAGAACTGCTACTGCTTGAACTTTCACCAATGGACACCTTACTTTGCAACGCCTTTTCTAAATGGCTTGTATCATCATACTGGTTCATCCGCTGCTCATGCGCTTGAAGTGAACCAACTAGCTCATCAATGGAAATTGTGGACAAATCTTTTGACTCCTCGATAGAAGTAACCACGTAATCAAATTTTCTCATCAACGAACGGAGTAATTTTTCCATGACCCGAACATCATCGAGACTTTCTCCATTTCTCTTCATCTCATTTGTCACTGTTTTTAAACGAGTAACATATTCACCAATATTTTCTGAGGCCTTCATTTTAATATTTTCGAACTCGCCACGAAGAACTTGGAGCCGCACCTTTTTTACTTTGTCCACGCCTTGGAATGATTTCTGCAAAATCTCCCACGCATCTTTTGCTGTTTTTGCATTTGAAATTTTTTCAAAGGTTGATTCGTCAACTCCTTGAATAATTGTATATAACGCCTTTTTATCTTTTTTCCGGGTCTCTTTCAAAATCATCTTCTCAGCAATTGACAGGGCTGCTTCAGCGGCTGCATCAGTGGGCTCGTCATACCCGCTTTCGACAATATCCCAATTATCGTAAGAACCGAGTAATACCTTCATTTGAATACTCCAGTTCCCGTAATTTATACTCGTCAATTTTGGAATATTTGGTTGCACCATCGTCGCCATTTTTCACGAACGGAACCTTAGCTCTGATGCCACTTGTTGGAAACGGAATGGGCTTGGGCTTATAAAATACTTACACAAGCTGGAATAATAAATTGTATACTCACGCCTGTTTGTCCAAATGAAAAACAAAACACAGGGATGTAAAGCTACAACTTTTGATTTTACTACAGGAACAACAACATAGGCTACAGCCTTTTTCTATTACACAGAATAGAGCTTCAGCTCTGTTTTTTAATCTTTCTAATTCTTTCACTACTTCCTCATACAACACAGCAGCTCAAGCTATTTATATACATTAAACTAAAATACACATCATGCCTTACATCACATTTCATTTATTTTCTAGTTTTCTGGCCAACCTTGCATCTGCAGAATTCAACAGATAGCTTACCTTAATTCCAGGAGCTGCTGTGGTTTCTTTTGTTCACATGTTTCACCACCTTTTGATTTTACACCAACAGCTAAAATTAGGCTGCTTGTTATTATGTCCAACACACCACAGTTGACTTTCTTTATTATTGTGAGCATACTTAGCTGCTACATGCATGTATATACATTGTATGCTCCTAACAATCAAGCTGTCTTTTGATACCTGCCTCTTATTTCTTATTTTGATATTACTGCTTCTTTACACCAAGTTGTTTATTTTTGACCAAACTGCTGTTCTTTTATTTGTCAACCTTGAATCCAGGATTTGAGGGCATTTGTTTCTTGCTGCTGCATATCTTATTTCATACGGGAGAGTTTGAAAACTCTAACAAATATTTCCACGCACATATATGCTGAGAAAAGCCAAATACACGAATTAAAGATTAAAGATTACTCGATATTCTCACACACATTACACATATATACGCTTACCCACTAATTACTTACTCCTACAGTTGAGTTTCAAGAATGTAAAGCAAGACGCAAGAACTTAAAAATAAAGAAAACAAGAATGATGCAAAATAAAGAAAACAAGAATGCTGTAAAATAAAGAAAACAAGAATGATGTAAAATTAAGAAACGCACCAAAAAACCCGGAGAAGCTGCGACGATGTTGGACCAGTTTTGACTTACATCTGCAATGAAGGACAGAAAAACAGAGTAAATGAGTAATCAACAGAAGAAGAACAAAGAGTAAAGAAACTGTGTGTGTGTGTGTCTAAAATCAGTAATGTATAGTCTATGATTTGGTTTTCGTAATCCCCATCTGGGATCGTTTGTTGGCGCCTATTTTTTTCTTAGGTTGGACGGAAGGTTGTGTTGAAGATTTCATCTCGGTAAGGTTTTGGTGGCATGGCGGGTGGGGGGAGGTGGTGATTTTGGCCTTGGGGTTAAACAAAACAAAGAACTTATTATTTTCCATTCTTGGAGGAAGGTGTTTGAATTTTTTGAGAGCTTTTGAGAGCGATAGGTATTAGGTGGTGGTGTGTTTCCGGAGCCAATGTATTTATACATATCACTTTAAATTCTATTCCCCAAAGTTGGTGATTAATTGATAGATTGTGCCGTAATTAATAGACTTTATTATAAAAAAAATGAATTAAAAGATTTTTGATCCAATATTGAACATGTTTTTTTTATAAGAAACGGTTAAAAATCGTCAAAAATTATATTAAGTAGTGAAATGTCGATTCGATCGGTAAAATATACTAAGAAATATCTAAAAATAAAAGAGTAAAAGCATTTAATGCTCATTATTTGACTGAACAAGAGAAATATCTGTGAGCGGTAGCAGTGATCAAATACCTAGAGGATGTGTATGAGACAAGTGTGTATCATTATATTACGCTTATTCATCTAGTACCCCGGCTTATAATCACATTATCCTCTTATTCTATATAAAGTCGCGCCTTAAGTGAGGTGTATTAGTAGTTACGCCACTAGTACGGGTGCATATGATGAAAACTTCTCTTTCCATTTTCTACTCAGGAATTAGTGTTATATGTTTAGGTCAAGGGTAAATCAAACCAAATATACTCAGTATAGTTTGTTTAGAACGGGGTCCCGTTTAGAGCGGGTTCTGAACAAAGTAAAATTTTCGTAGCCATATTGTTATTTTGGAAAATAGGAAACCTGTTTTCGTGAATAACCCCGACTTAGTGAAAGGGAAGATAAATGTGTATATGTGCGATAACTGAGGTCATGACATACTTCACATGAGACTTACATGTGAACAACCACACCAGTGTCTATCGAAATCTAAACTTTACACTTGCAACTTACAAAGAAAACCATTTACCACATACGTGTACATGAAACTTTACAACCGAATCCGGTGCAAGTCACGAGATTCAGCCTCAACTATTCTAATATGTCATCTCTAATCAATCCTATCTAATGTCATGTCACCCGTGAGATTTAAGGCCTCCATATCCAAATTCAATTAATCATGCCACGTTCTACGCAGTCTACCTCTGTTTCTCTTCAAAATATTTTCAACTAGTCTAACTGAGGTGGAAGTACGTCTGCGTCTAACATGCCCATACCAACGTAAACGTCCCACCATTATTTTCATGGAAATAGATTCAACACCCAAAATTCTTATTAAAGTATTATTTGGAATATAATCTGCCATTATGCAACCAAAATTTCATCGCAACATATGCATTTCTGCAGTTTCCAATATACGTTCTTCGTCTTTACTCAATGGCCAACACTCGAAACCATACAACAAAGTCAGTATAATTGTCAGTCTATAAAATTTATCCTTCAAATTTAAATGTACACTCTTATCACATTACACTCATGTAGCAGCCTTCAATCTAATCCAATATGCCTTAATACGAGTTGCGTAACATCGGCTGGAGTATCACCATTGCTATTTACGATAGAGCCTAAATACTTGAAACTATCAGTTTGTGAAACACGGTCATCTGAAATACAAATGACAGCACCCTTCTCTTGATTCTCCTCATTGAAATTAGTTCAAAGGTACTCAGTCTTAGAACGGCTCAAACGCAATATTTTAGCCTCCAATGATGCACGGCATCGTTCTAAGTTTGTATTAATCTCAGCCTTAGATTCCGCGATTAACACAATATCATCAGTGAACAGCATACACCAAGGAACAAGAGCTTGAATGGTACGAGTAATCACATCCAAAATAACAATAAAAATCAAGGGGTTTAATACCGAGTCCTAAAGAATGCCCACCTCAACTGGAAAATAATGAGTATCTCCTAATAACGTCCGAACACAGTCCTTACCGCTGAATAAATAACACCTATATAATCAGGTAGAACCTCTTGAGGCTCTAATCATCTCCAAATTACTGCACGTGGTATACTATCATATTTACTTCATACGCCTCACACAATCAAGTATTTCGATCTGATACTTCTCAATATAGCGTGTGTATCTATATCAAGATGGTGAAGGTGTGCCAGTATATTTGAAAGGGAAGAGGGAAGATTGGGTTTTTTGATTAATTTAAAAAAAAAATTGAAATTTAGATTTGGAAATAGAGAGATACTAAAAATTTAGTAGATTGTAAAATTTGGTAGACTACTATGGGTAGGGGTGATCGTGGTGCGAGCGCTGTGATTTTTTACTCAAACCACAAATCAACCCTCAAATGCGGTTTGGTCAAATTTTCAAACCGTGTCACGCTACTTAAAAACCGCATAAACTGTATTATGAAAATACGGTGCGGTGTGTGCGGTGTGTGCTATTTACATATTTTAAAAAAAATCTAATTACATAGAAATATTATAAAATTTTAGCCAATATGGTGGCCAAAAATAATGTCTTTAATTAAAAATAAATACATGTCGGTGATTTGTGATATTTAAGTTAGCATGTTTTTAATCATCAAAGCTTATATTATTAACCAGGTAGGACTGAAATAGCTCATTACAAGAATTTGTAGGAACAATATAATGACTTTCGGAAAATGAACTGAACTCAGGAGAGACACAACTTCAAGAGCTAAGATCAACAATGACACTGATAACCATCTTACCCATAATTAAACTGACTAATACTAGTAATAGACCCAGACTTAAATAGATTAGACCTGGACTTGGATACTAATACTTTAAACCTAAATATGTAACCTAATAGATGAAAGTGATCATCATTCAAACCTGAATTATATTAAACAAAAAAATTTATTTATAATATAAATATAAGTATAGATATAAATATTTTATATATTATAAATTGCAGTGCGGTGCGGTTTAAATCGTAATGTTAAAATGTTAAACCGTAAACTGCACTGTACCACTCGGTTTATTAAAATTCAAACTGCAATCGCATCACAAAAAATAAAAAACCGTATTTTGCGGTGCGGTGTGGGACGATTTGAATGGTTTTTTTGATTTGTGCGTTTTGATGATCACCCTTAACTATGGGTATGGGGTGGTACGGAGATCCATGTGTTTATGTGAAAATGTTAATACATGTTTAGTCTTTATTAGTTGAATGCAGATACGCCTCTTACACGGGCGTGGAGGGAGGGTATAAAAATATCTTCATTTGACTATGGATAATTTAAACATGTTGGCATCCAAAAATAAATCGTCTCGTAAGTTTAAAGAGCAGGTGAATGCCCATTATACTATCATCTAGAATTTATGTAATTTTTAAAATTCTAGCTTGCACATGTTTTATTAGAAATAAAGTGTACGGACCCTAATAATTTAGTTAAACCGTGCAAAAAATACCACTTGAAGCAGTTTATACTCAATGATTCATCAAATAATAAATGACGGGAGATATATACTCTTCGTGTAGATGGGTGATAACAGCGAAAACCTTTGTAATATTGACTATAGCCAATAAAAACACATGGTATAGATTTTGGATCAAACTTAGTCTTCTGATAATCAGCCAAATTCGGATAACGACACCCAAATGTACGAAGTGATGAATAAGTTGGTGTTGTGCCATAAAGCTTTTCATATGGAGAGATAATTCCAATAACCTTAGAAGGTATCCTATTGATCAAGTCAAACCGTTGTGTGAAAATCTTCGACCCACAAAAACATAGGAGCTTTACAGAGATATAATAATGAAAGACCCGTCTCGGTAATATGCCAGTGCTTTTGTTCAGCGTGGCCATTTTGTTGGGGTGTATGCGGGCAGGAATATTGATGAATAATCCCATTATTATCGAGGTAATATTGAAATGCACATTTAGTGAACTCTCCACCTTCATCACAGTGAAACACTTTAATAACATTTCCAAAAATATTAAGAATCATCATGCGAAACTTATGAAAATTTTCCATTACTTGTGATTTGTTTTTCATAGGATAAAGCCAAGTATAACGTGAATGATCATAGACAAAAATCAGATAATAACGAAAGTATTGGGGTGACGAAATAAGAGCAGTTCCCCATACATCGGCATGAACTAAATTAAATAATCCAGGAGCAATTTTATTATCCAAAGAAAAAGGCAACATACATTGTTTGCCAAATTGGCAACTAGAATAAACTAGACCAAACTTCAAATTAAATAAAATAAAACTCTGTTTATTTAACAATGAAAGAACACGATTTGAGGGATGCCCCAATCGTGTGTGCCACCGTTCATGAGATCCTTCTTACTATAAAGAAGCTACCAAAGCAATTGATGATGAATTTAAATTTATGTCTCCTGGATCAAATAAATGGTCAAACATATATGGTCCATCACGCCTACTTCCTTTCCCAAGTATCTTTCCCGTTTTTCGATCCTTAACAAGAAATTCAGATGATGAGAAATCACAATGACAATCCATATCATTAGTTAGCTTGCTAATGGAAATAAGATTTTTGGTTATCAAAGGAACTAATAACGTATTTTTGAGATGAAGTTTGCCAAATTTAATGTCACCAATATGAGAAATATATAAAGTATAACCATTAGCAGTTTGAACTGTGTTATCCCCATTATAAGGGAGTCATGGAAGTGAAATTACCTTCAGAATTTGTCATATAAGATGCGGCTTCTGAATCTGGGTACCATTCTGGATCATTAACATATGCGATAGTGAGAGCAGAGAATTTTTTCGGAGTTTTGGCATCTTGGTAGCTATTATCAAACCGACGCCAACACTTAATTGTAGTGTGCCCACGTTTTCCAAAAACTTGGCAAGAAGATGGATCACTGAATCATGACGGAAATGAGGGGTGCGATGAACCAAAATTAGATTTGGTATAACCCTTCTTGTACGAGCCTTTGAATGATTCTCCTTGCTTTTGTTACCCTGCAAAATTAAATTTGTTTTTCTTTCCAAAAAAAGCAGTATCAAAATTATGAAGAGTATTCATACGAATGTCCTGGCCATGAAGATTAGGTACTAATTCATCATATGGAGGAACAGGTGGACGAGCAAATACTGAAGTAACAAAGGCATCATATGCTGGAAGCAGGCCATTAGAACACAGATAACCTTATCTTCATCCGAGATTGGTTGACCAATAACACCCAATGAGTCAGAGATTCGTAAAACGACGAAGATAATCATGAATAAATTCTCCCTGTCATTGCCTGCAATTTTGTAATTCTTGCTTCAATTGATATTCCCGGGCCTTTGATCTCTGTGAAAAAGTATTTTTGAGCTTTTCCCAAACATCTTTTGACGAGGAAAGACCGACAACTTCAACAAGAACTTCTCCGCAAGTGGAGCATTAATCCAACTCAATAACACTTGATCCGTTGTAAGCCATTTGTCAAACGCTAGGTTTAGAATTGAACCTGCGGTAGCATCGCTCCCTCCATTGGAAATAAGAGAGGCCGGTCATGGAATAGTTCCATCGATATAACCCATAAGCTTTTGGCTTCGCAAGAGAGGAACAAACTGAGAATGCCAAAGTAAATAGTTGGATGCAGTAAGTTTGATCGAAATCAAAGTTGTAATAGACGATGGGGAAAAGGAAGGGAGGGTGTTGTTAGAAGCTGCCATAAGAATGACAAGAGAGGGTGGAAAAAGTATATATAATAAGATTAATGTGATCTTCAACAAGATCTGAGATCTAATACCATAAAATAAATGAACATAGGAGTAAACTCAACACCTTGTGTGTTGATTATTCATTATAATGCTCTATATTTTATAGAGTAGAGTTACAAACTTACAGTCTCGCACTATATGGGATAACGATGATACATCTCTGTCTTAGCAACTGAACTTATTATTTAGTAGTATTTCTCCAGCTGAACCTTATCATCTATTATATATACTCCCTCCGTTTCAAAATAACTGTCCACTTTTGAAGAAAAAATTTGTTTCAAAATAATTGTCCACTTACATTTTCAATGTCGCTATGCAAGATATAAAATTTAGTTTATATTTTCAAGATGAATTCTACACCACACACAATTATTATATCACTAGTTTCTATTTCCAATGCTAACTCCTTACCATAAATAATGGTGTAGTTAATGTAGTCAATACAATAAATATGATAACTAATATAACTTTTTTAACAATGTTATAATTTCTTAATATGCGTAATTTTTTTGAAAGTGGACAGTTATATTGGAACGGAGGGAGTATAATAGAGCAAATGGGGGTTTCAATGAGATAATTTAATCAAGTAAAATAACTGTTATACCCCCTAAGATATAAAAATGACATTTTAACTCTCATCCTATTTATTTCGTATTAATACCTTCATTATTATAACATATTTAATTCTCTACTCATTAATAGCTAATCTTGATTATTTTATTTTAAATAATATATCACATAAAAACTAATAAAATGTTATTAACAAATTAATGATGTTCAAAAACTTACAAATATAACATGATTTCGTGGTATCCGAATTTTAATAATATGACATATTTTCGTATCATGTTAATTAGTATGATGGAATGACAAAATTTATTATTCATCATCAACTAAGCTTTAAGTACATGTAAACCATGTCGAGTAAATAATATATTACATAATATCAAATAATTACTTACAAATCGAATTACATGTAAATTATAGAGAAAATGCCCTAAATAATATTATTTTATATACCTGTTGTCCAAATTATCACTTGTCGGGCCGAGTGCCCTTTTGTCGAGGAGAATTCCCATTCAATAAATGCGTACACCAAATCCATACCTGCAACCACCATAACTCTAACGTTGGTCACATTTTTCCATCTCTGCCTCCTTTTCTAATCTGGCACCAAAATTCACGCTCATAACATTCTTTTATACTTTGTTAAAGATATATAAACACTCATATATACACGGAAAACTCAATCGTACATACACAAATTTACTTAATTAATTAGCCCAAATACAGGGTTTTTTTCAAATTTGAAGTAAGCTTTATCACTAGACTATAATTTGAAATTAAGATTTGATTACTTTCTATTGAATAT
The DNA here is from genome assembly GCF_009905375.1 of Apium graveolens. Taxonomy (NCBI): domain Eukaryota; kingdom Viridiplantae; phylum Streptophyta; class Magnoliopsida; order Apiales; family Apiaceae; genus Apium; species Apium graveolens. The sequence continues at coordinate 43,080,319 of NC_133648.1, forward strand.
GAATTTTTTGAGTATGAAAATAGAGAGGTTGTATCATTTCGTTAATGTACGCTAAAAAGGGAGTCAGTCGGTAGCGATGTTATATATGTTTGTGTTAGTCCCTTAACAATATGACAAGAATTATAGAAGGGGGGTTGAATGGAATTCTTGAAACTTTTTCTTGAAATAAAAATGTTCTAACTCGAATATATATATAAGTGTGAATTGATTAGCACAATGCGGAATAGTTACTTAAATGAATCAAATCACAAGTAATTAAAAACAAGAGTCTTTAAAATTTTCTGGTGGATTTGAATGTTTCCACCAGAGATATATATTATATATCAAGAGAACCCTGTGTGCAAAATGCTCACAGCTGCTTACAACAATTGAACAACTAAGAGTACAGAGAAATGCTAATAATTCTGCTTACAAATATTTCTCTGCTTTGTTGTTTAGTTCGATAGTTTCTTAGTTGCTACTTCTTGGTTTATATATCACCAAGATTATAAAGTAATGAGACAGGATAATAAAATAAAAACTATCTAGTCTATTACAATGCTACTTCATTACTCTATTCCAGCATCTTTGAATATCTTCATAATAGCATGGAAATGGCAATGCTTCTTTGTTCTCGAAAACCCAGTTGAATAGGCTACCACATTCCATTTGCATCCACTCGACGCATGTGACTATGTTGTCACTGTTAATAGATATTTGAATTCTGTATCCGTTGGGTTCATGATCATCCGTCGGGTTATTGATCATCCGTCGGGTTGTCTAGTTGATCATCTGTCGACTTCATTGTAGTTTATCCGTCGGGTAGCAATCTGGCACTTGACTTCATTTCATTTATGCAGAATTACAAGACATCATCTATGTACAATTAATCAACCTATTCTGCATATCTAGTTAAAGTCAGCCTGACTTGAATACTACTTAAAAAATCTATACAATGGTGTATGCAGAAATGTGCTACAGACTTATTGTTACATAAGCTACTCACTCGATGGATAATAAGTCATCATCCGTCGGGACTATATTGAGTCATCCGTCGGGACTATAAATCTTATCCGTCGAGTGCTACATAATTTCACTAAGTAAAATCTACCAAGGTGTTTTGTTCATGAAATCATCAAGTACACAACATATACACAACAATCTTCCCCAATTTATGTCTACTGGAATTGTAGCCATAAATTAAGAGATACTTGATGATAACAAAACACCCTAAAAATACAACTTTAAAAAGAAAGTAGATATTACTGAAAAGTGCTTCAAATAACAAAATGTACAAAGTTTTGCTCACAGTCATTTTCAAAATGCTCCTCTAGCCTGAGCAGATTTGTCTAGTTCCTTAAAGGTCTAGATCTCTTTCCAAGCTTTCTGTTATTTTCTCCAATCGGATTTTGGAGCTGCCTGTGGAATTCCAGTTCATCAGATTCTGAGAGATTTAGCTTTCCTTGCATTTCCAAAAGAGTCTCATTGCTGGAGATGCTCAATTGGTCTTCTAATCTGAAAAATCTTCTCACACCTTTGTCATCCATAAACTCCATCAGCCAGTAGGGTCTTAGATGCACTCTTCTCCCTGTGTAAGGGATAATTAGAGTCTTTGGAAGTACATCTTTAGCTCTAACACTCCTTATCTCTTCAATCTTCTTCAGTACCAATCTTCTTGCAGTAATGTTGAACCCAAAGTTCTTGTTGAAGGATGAATAAACTTTTATCAGTACATCTTGGCTTTCTTGAAGGATCCTGTGAAGTGGCCACTGAATCTCCTTTCCTCCTTTGTACTTGAACACTAACCTTTCAGGTAGGTTTCTGTATGCATCAATTCCTCTCACTTCATCTAGTTCATCTAGATATAGGTTTAGATCAGAAAATTCTTTGATGTCACACAAGTACATGTAATCTCCTCTATTGACTTTGGACTGAGCTTTGACTACAGATTTATATTTGAGAGGTGACAGCTTCACTTTCTTGACTGCTCTTGACTTTGTTCTTCTTGGCTTGCTAAGGATTGGTAGATTGAAGTCAGGAATTGGTATGTTCTCCCATTCTATTGGCTCATCCTTGGGCACAATAGGTTCACCATGAATATTCCTGTAGGGATCCACCACCCTGATATCTTCAAAAACCACAGAGGGCTTTGATGCTTGAGTTGTAGATGGTGTGGATTCCTTAGGAAATTGATCTTTCAATTCCTTGTCAACAATATCCAGTTTTCTTTTAGTTCTTTTAGCCAATTCCTTGATTCTTGGAGAGTTCTTATGTTGCTCAACTTGCTTCTTTGATTCAGTAATTTCAGATGGCTGAACAGGAATTTATTGTGATGAATTTACAGCATGTAGCTTAGCTAAGATAGCAATTTGCTCTTTCTTCTATTTAGCCTTTTTAGCATCTAGAGTAGCTTGCTTCTTTTCCTGCTTCAATCTAGCATTTTCTTCTCTCTTTGCTTGAGCAAATTAAGGATGTCCAGCCACCACACAAATTTCTTTCCCATTCCTGAAAATCTTGGCAATTCTCCTTTTAGAAGCTAAATCAGCTGGATCTTTGTAGAAAGCAATTGATCTTGACAGAAGCTTCTTTTCATCAGGCTTGGGTTTCTTATACACAGTATCCAAGAGGTTCTTCAATGATGATTTTGAGTAGTTCACCCTTGGTTTAAGAATTATTTCAGCCTTAGGAGATTTGATGCAGGAAGGCTGTCCTCTTTCCAGATAGTTCATGCTCATCTCATTCACACTAATTTATTTGACTTGAGAGTGATGGATGGCTGACTTAACTGGCTCCTTGACAAGTTCAAACTTCTTCTGTATTTCCTCATCAATCTTCTCCCAGTTGACTAAACTCAACTTCTCCTTATCAGTTGCTCTTATGTTGGCTGCTGCTGCATTGATCAGATCTATACTATCTGTAACTGATGGCTTTGAGACAGTAATTGAAGGCACAATTACTTTACTGATTTGAATTTGAAGCCTCTCCCCCTCACTAGGTCTCCCCCCCTCACTTGGTCCTTTATCCCCCTTTTTGTTATCATCAAGTTGAGGTGAGGAGGGAGTTTGAGCAGCCACCATTTTTTGCAGTAAATTTGTCTGTTGGGCTTGATGAAGATGAATGGCAGTTAAAGATGCTTCCATGGCTGACATTCTTGTGTCCAAGGCATCTATCTTGGTTGACAGATCAGAATTTTTCCTTAATTGCCTCTTGACGTCAAGCATTGTAGCTTCTGGAAGTTTAGAATCTATCTTATCTGAAATGGCCTTCTTCATCTCCTCAATATCACCCTTCATGGTGTTTACATCCCTAGCATGCTGGAAGCCCTGGATTTGTTGAAGTTGCAGGGAGGCTAGATGTGCCTGAAGGAGCTTCTTGGTGCTGGCATTAGTAGTGGTTTGAAGAGCAGTATTTGTCTGATTAATTAGCTGGATCAGGGTTGTCTTGAAGTAATGCTCATCACAGTGCTTTGAGAAAGCCCATGAAGGCATACCTGATCTTGAACTTGAGCCTACTTCTCCCCCTATGTCCATTGCTTCATCTTCACTATCCCCACTCCCATCTCCAAAGAAATTAATTGAACCACCAGTCTCATAGTCAACATCACCAGCTGTAGAAGGCAAAGCTGTGATGGCATCCTTAGCTCTCATCATAGACTATGTGGTATGCACCAAATTCAACATCCTTTATGTATTGTCATTGCCCTGTTCAGCTAGAAGTTGATAAGCTGGAACAGGGTGAGTAAATGCCTCAGCATCAAGGGAAGTGGAATCTGTATCAGCTTTAGGATGCTGAGATAGTGGACATTCATTGACTCACTAGCAATGACATCCATTCTTATAGCTCCAGTACCTGTATTTCTCTCATTTTCTCTCTTTTGTTGCATCAGGGTCTCACCCTGGCTCCCCACCCTCACACCCTAACCTTCACCTACTAAGGTGGGACTCCTCTCACTCTCTTTTGCCAATCCTGAAGAAATGGATTGCATAGTTTCACTCATTTCCTCTCTTTTTTCCTGGGAGCAACCCAGACTCTCACTCAAAACACTCTTCTCTCTCAATCCTAAGAGTGACTGCACAACCACTAAATCTTCTGCACTTGAAATAAATGAAGTTTGAAGCTGTGCAGAGATACTCGACGAATGAGTTATATCCATCGAGTGAGTGGTTTTGGTATCCGACGGATAACTGCTGTCAAGCTTATCCGTCGGGATACAATCACTACTCGACGGATGAGCAATATCCGTCGAGAGAGTAGAAATGAATGAGCTGGGAATAGAAACTATTGTTGACTCTGTGCTGATTGAAGTTATTTTGGGCACAGATGATACAACAGTTCCTGAAAGAATTGGCAAGTGAGCCAATAAATCATCTAAAAGATGATGCTCACTTACACTAGATTTTGTCTTCCCCAACAGAGTTAAAGAAGGGGAATCAGGAATTGATATGTTTATCATATCCACATCCAGAGAATTTGTTGGTGAGCTAGGTGTTTGAGCTGCTTCTATAACTAGAGATTTTGGTTGTGACTCCCCATTTATTGGAGCCACATCAAACTGAATTTGTGAAGGTGTAATGACTGTGTCTGTTGTACCAGTTTGCACTGTGTGTGTACCCTGTGCATCCCCAAAGGTTTTAGATTTCTTCTTTCTGGCATAAGTTTGGGGTGAGCTTGTGTCCTTAACCCTCTTGGCATGTGCTCTAAGTTGAGAGCTTTGTTCAATAACTACATCCTTTTGGGAGGATGCAGCTAGAAATGAGCTTTTGTCATTTTTAAGCACTGCAGTTTGTTGGGAAACTGTAGTGTGGCTAGGCTGGGATCCACTCAACTCTCCAACCTTATTCTTGGGGTTTCTTTTATGTTCACCCCTTCCCTCACCTAATTTACCCTCCTTCACACTCCCCTCTTTGGCTTTAGTGGATTTTGCAACTGGCATCTTTTAAGAGATACCAGAGGGGGTTTTCTTTGATTTGGATTTTGAAATAATTGTAGGTTTGGTAGCTTGGGTAGGCAACTATTTGGTCATTGACACAGTTGCCATAGCCACACTAGAACTCAAAGAAATTATTGAGGTTGGAATAGTTGTAGGGATAGATGAACTTACCTCACTTACCTGAGGTGCTTGCATTAGAGGAAAATAGAACAATGGCACATCCTTGTGATGATTGGCCCTGTTCAAATCTGTAATGAGCCTTCTCTCTTGAACCCAACAATCTAATTTGTTGTTAGGGTTCTCAAGCACAATCTCTTCACAAAGGTGGTTAGCTAACATCATAAGTAATCTAGCATAATACACATTCTTACCTCTTTTATTTAACTCTCCCGGTTTAAAACCTAACTCAAATGAAACAAGGTCACTAAAGTTAAAATACTTATCTGTAACTAGCATGTAGAGCATGTTAAGCATGGAAATTTTCACTGAATCAACATTACTGATCTTTCCTGAGAAAACCCTTGTAACTACATCACACATGAAACTCCATTCTTTTCTAAGACCCATTCTCCTAATGTCACTCAGTTTAGAAGTAGGAAGTGCATAGTTCATAAAATTAAGCATATTGATTATATCAGTGTCAGTGTGTGGTGAGGTCACATTATCATCAGGAATTTTGAAACATGCTTTTATCACATCACTATTGATACATAATTCTTTACTTTTAATGGTTAGTATGATGGTCTTATCTGTAGAGTTGTAGGTAGCAGTGGTCCACATCTCTTCAACAACTTCACAGAAGATTGTGGGTGATTCCAGTATGGCATAATTGAGCTTGCAATTCTTCACAAAGTCCATCATCTTGTGATAGTCACCAGATTGCTGAATACCCTTGTTCACTAGTGCAGTGAAATTGTTCTTCTCATAAATGTACCCAGTTTGAGACATAATCTTTACAACAGGTGCCATTGTTAAAGAATAAGAGCTTGAAGAGAAAGAGAGTAAGTGCTTTGAGAGAGAATGAAATTAGAGCAGTTGAATTGAGAATGATATAAGAAAAGCGATTGAAATAATATAAGCTTTTATACTATCTAAAAAATAACTGATAAAAATAATAAAGTAAAATAAAGTAACCAATAGAAATTGCCTAAAATAGCCGTTTAAAAATAAACTGTAAAAATTGCACCCATTATCCGTCGTGTTATGCTTACAAACTGTAAGTATACTTGATGGATATTGTACAGGGAATTAACGGCTGAGATTAAGACAATTCGACGGATGAGGATAAACAGTTATCCGTCGAGACATAAAATATTCCAGAAAAATAATTGATTTTTATTAACAAATAATATACCGACGGATGATCAAACTCGATGGATAAAGATCATTTGTCGAGATGTAAATTTTGACTTAGCCAAAATTTCATCCAAGACTGAAAAATCAATTAAATTTCTGGCTGCATTTCAACTTGCAAATTAACTCATATAGATTTAAGAGTAATTAAGCATACATAACTCACTTACCAACCTTGAGAAGGTGGATTCATCCAGTGGCTTGGTAAAGATATCTGCAAGCTGCTTCTCACTTGGAACAAAATATAGTTCCACAGTACCATTCATTACATGTTCCCTTATGAAGTGGTACTTGATATCTATGTGCTTTGTCCTTGAATGTTGTACTGGATTTTCAGTGATGGCAATTGCACTTGTGTTATCACATAAAATAGGAATCCTCTCAACTTGCAAACCATAGTCTAGCAATTGATTCTTCATCCATAAAATATGTGCACAACAACTACCAGCAGTAATATATTCAGCTTCAGCTGTAGAAGTGGAAACTGAATTTTGCTTTTTACTGAACCAGGATACAAGCTTGTTTCCTAGAAATTGATAGGTTCATGTTGTACTTTTTCTATCAATTCTACAACCTGCATAATCTGCATCTGAATAACCAGTTAGATCAAAACCAGAATCTCTAGGGTACCAAATGCCAAGTTTTGGTGTTCCCTTGAGATATCTGAAAATTCTCTTAATAGCTATTAAGTGAGATTCTCTAGGATCAGCCTGAAATCTAGCACATAAATATGTAACAAACATTAAATCTAGCCTACTAGCTATTAAGTACAAAAGTGAGCCAACCATGCCTCTATAACTTGAAATATCCACAGACTTTTCAATAGTGTTTAATTCAAGCTTAGTTGCAGTGGCCATGGGAGTTTTTGCAGATGTGCAATCCACTAGATCAAACTTCTTTAAAAGATCAAAAATGTATTTAGTTTGACTAATAAATATTCCATCACTGACTTGCTTAACATGTAAACCAAGAATATTCCATCACTGACTCATTTCATACTTATTTTGCATCAGTTTGGCAAACTTTTTACAAAGTTTCTCATCTGTAGAGCCAAAAATAATATCATCTACATAAATTTGAACAAGTATACTAGAACCATTAATATTTCTAAAAAATAAAGTTTTATCTACAGTACCTTTTGTGAAGTGATTTTCCAAATGGAACTTTGATAAAGTGTCATACCAGGCTCTAGGTGCTTGCTTCAGTCCATAAAGTGCTTTCAAAAGATAATAGACATGATCTGGAAAATTTGGATCTTCAAAAATAGGAGGTTGACTGACATAGACTTCTTCCTCCAAATCTCCATTTAGAAAGGCACTTTTGACATCCATTTGATAGACTTTGAAATTGGCATGGGCTGCATAGGCTAAGAAGATTCTGATGGCTTCAAGTCTTGCAACAGGAGCAAATATTTCATCAAAATTTATACCATCTTGTTGATAATAGCCCTTAGCAACCAATCTAGCTTTGTTCCTGACTACTATGCCATTTTCATCCATCTTGGTTCTGAATACCAATTTGGTGTCTATTGGATTCTTTCCTTTAGGCTTAGGCACCAGCTTCCATACATTATTCCTTTCAAATTGGTTTAGCTCCTCCTGCATAGCTAAAATCCAATCAGGATCTAACAAAGCTTCTTCTACCTTCTTTGGCTCTTCCTTGGAAAGAAATAAGTGAACCAATAAGCTGCTGGTTTGAACAACCATCTGTATCTGTATAGGATAATAATTTGCCAACACAGGCGAGTGCCAAATGAACAAGACTGGAAACAAGAACCAACATATGCACTGGAACCTGCTGATCAGTCAAGATACAGTGCAGATCTATACCCAACTGCATAGACCCAACCAATATAAGGAGTACTCAGGCAACTATGGCCTATTAATTAAAGGTCTGGGTAAAACCCAGTCCGCATCGTAACCATCCAGTCCAAAGCTTAGCATCCGGAATAATCGGAATGCTTTTGATGTATCCCAACATCAGGATATATCATAATATATGTAACAAGGGTAAGAATATTGGAATATGAATAGAGGATTCAATAAATTGGGAGATATTAAGAATCGAAATGAAATGGAAACAAGATTCAATAATTTTGTAACAGTGTATATGAACAAAATTATCAAAGATAACTGATATGGGAAAATGAGATATAATTCACTATTCTGAATTTAGAATAGGGGAAAACTTGCCTTGCGCATACTTAACCTGGTTCAACTCAGCACCTTCGGTCTCTAGCTTGCTCTGCCTTGCTGACACTGACCCAATCATAGAAAGATAGTCGTTTAGATAACTTACTATATACGTGTATCTCGAATTGATACTACATAAACTCATCAGTCTACCCATGCGTTTCTATCTGACTCGCATATATACACATATAATTATATAGCACGTAAGGTTCACATAACCACGTAAAGCACATAGTACATAAAGCACATAATTAATTTTTAGACTTATAATTATTTTTAGAATCGATACTAGACTCATATTTATAATAACTAACCCTATATGATTTTATTACAATTTTTCGGAATTTATTTGACTCGATTCTACCCCTAATAGGGCCTATGAATAATTAATTATCACAAGACCACTCTCTTCCGGAAGAAATTATAACTTACAATTATTTTTATTGGATTCGTTTCATTTTTCTGAGTCTAGGGGTCCTCGTTTCGCTCAAATCGGACTAACGGTTTAATTATTATGAATTAAACAAGATTTAATTAATTAATAATTAATTATAAATAATTAATTATAAATAAATAATCCTTAATTATATTTTTAAATAATTAATTTATAATTATTGTATTTTAAAATAATTAATCCCTAATTATTAAGATTAATTACTATTTATTACAATTATTTACAAATTATTAATACTCACTCGATCAGATCGATTATTCACAAATAATCAATCGACTCAATTAACTGATACGCTATTTATCGAATAATTACTTATTACTCGAATTATAATCTAACTCAACGATTAATTACTCGTATAAATACGAACTGATTAGCGATCCTCACATAAATATTGAACCATTATATTATTATTGTAAATTATACGATTCGTTAATCAATTAATTATCTGTATTTAATTATACGATACGAACAATTATTACGACATTCTTCGAATAATTATCGCTCGAATAATAATTCTAATTATTGAATCACTACTCGCATAAATACGAGTTACACGTAATATTAACTAATTATCCTATTATTAATCATATTATTTAATCCTTATTTATTAATTAATTACCTAATTATTAATTAATTACCTAAATATTAATTAATTAGATAACTAATAAATAATTAAATAATTAATTAAATAATTAATTAAATAATTAATTAAATTCGAATTTATAAATTAATAAGATAATTCAGAAAATAATTCTAAGAATTTAAAACTGATTTTTAATTAATTATTAGAATTATTAAAACTGATTTTCTGATTTTTGAAAATATAATAAATAAATAATATATCAGAAACATGTTTCAGGATTTCAGATTAGGGTTTTTAGGATCAAACCCGGGTCGAAACCGGGTAGCAAACCGGGTCGAACCCGGGTCGCGAAGAACACGAACCCAGCAGCCCAGAAACCCGAAGCCGGCGGGAATTTTCCGGCGAGTAAAAACACGGCCAAATCGTGTGATTCCAATCCGATTCTTCTGCGTGATCGTTCCTGGCCACCATAGCAACCTCCTCCCACCTTCCTTCTTCTCCGTTCGTCGACGATGTCATCGGAAAAACGAAGAACACCGTCGTGGCGGCGGTTCTCCGACGAGGACGAAATTAACACCAAAACTGACGAAACCGGTGCCGTTCGACTGTAAATTCAACGATCTATTCATTCCCATCAACAGAATCAACAAACAACTAACGATTCATTCAGACCGAATTCGAAATAAAAACCCGAAAATACAAATTAGAAATCGATTAAACTAACAACAAAAACGATTACATAATTGAAAACTACACTCAATCAGCTTCAAAACGGACACTTACATGACTGATTTGGTTAACAGAATCACGATCAAAATTGGCTTTGATTTTCCTGCCCTGTTCTTCACCCACACAAGAATTAATTGATTTTCTGTTTTTTTTTTCTGATTTTTTTATTATTAATTACTAATTAATTAACAGTAAATCAGCTATTTATACTTGTGAAAATAATACCCCCAAATAAAATTAAGGGGCTAATTACACTCCAAATAAAAATATTTGGCCTCAATTTTTATAATTTTTGGGTATTAATAATAAATTTTTAAATATTTAATAAATACAAAATAAATGCTAAAAATTCCCAAAAATTGTGAATATTACAAAAATGCAAAGAAAAATAATGTATGATAATTTTATGATCATATAAAAATAAAAATGTGATTTTTGTGGGGTTTTTGGTACCCGAAGGGGTCCGGAAAAGTCATTTTTCGCGAAAAAAGTAAATTTGTAAAACGTCTAGGGGTTGAGAATAGCGATATGGTATAGGGCATTTTTGGCAAAATAGGGCCAATGATTTTGTTTGAAATACGGGCTTTTAAAACATGGTTTTGAGCTGTACGGGTTTTGATATAAAATATATAACTTACGATAAAACACTCAATAAATATCCAAAACACGTTTGGATCAAAACAGACAACACGTAACACATAGCAGTTTGGGTTTAATGACTCAACACATTTAATCACATAATAATACACATAATTTATCTTTATTATGATATAATACAAGCGTAATTTCTCGGTCGTTACAGATTGCCTTCGAACAGATGAAGCATTATGCAACTCGACATATGTTGAGTTTTGTGCTTCATTGGTAGTAGATTTATCTGCATTATCCTTAGACACTGTTTCTTGATCACTTTCATCATCACTGTCATCACTAACCATCTCCACATTGTCGAATTTGAGGCTCTCATGGTAATCTCCATCTTTCAGTCCTTCAATCTTTTTATCATCAAACACAACATGTATTGATTCCACAACAATGTTGGTTCTTAGATTGTAGACTCTATATGCTTTACCAACAGCATATCCAACAAAAATTCCTTCATCCGCTTTAGCATCAAACTTCCCATTTTGATCAGTTTGATTTCTCAGAATATAGCATTTGCAGCCAAAGACATGAAGAAAATTTAGAGTTGGCTTCTTGTTCTTGAACAATTGATAGGGAGTCATGCATCTTGCTTGATTAACCAGAAAAATATTCTGAGTGTAGCATGCAGTATTTACAGCTTCAGCCCAGAAATAGGTTGGCAGTTTAGATTCTTCAAGCATTGTCCTTGCAGCTTCAATAAGTGATCTGTTCTTTCTTTCCACTACTCCATTCTGTTGTGGAGTCCTTGCTGCTGAAAACTCATGCAGAATCCCATTTTCCTCACAAAATGCTCTCATGACAGAATTCTTGAACTCAGTTCCATTGTCACTCCTGATTCTTCTAACCTTGAAATCAGGATGATTATTGACTTGCCTTATGTGATTGATGATGATTTCACTAGCCTCATCTTTATACTTTAGGAAATATGTCCAAGAGAACTTTGAGAAATCATCTACAATTACTAGGCAAAATATTTTCCTTGAGATGGACAACACATTGACTGGTCCAAACAAATCCATGTGAAGCAATTGCAAAGGCTCTTCAATTGTTGAATCAAGTTTCTTCCTGAATGATGCTTTAATCTGCTTCCCTTTTTGGTAGGCATCACACAGTCCATCCTTAGAAAACTCCACTAGAGGAATGCCTCTAACCAGTTCTTTCTTTACTAGCTCATTCATGGTCTTGAATTTTAAATGGGATAGCTTCTTATGCCATAGCCAACTTTCATCCTGACTTGCTTTACTGAGAAGACAAGTAACAGATTCTGCATTACATGAGTTGAAATCAGCTAGGTACACATTTCCTTTTCTCACACCAGTGAGAACCACTTTGTTGCTTCTTTTGTTAGTCACAACACAGGCTTCTGAATTGAAGGTTACCGAGTTGCCTTTATCACAAAGCTGGCTGATACTCAACAAATTGTGTTTGAGACCATCCACTAAGGCAACCTCCTCAATGATGACATTGTCCTTTGAAATCAAGCCATATCCCACAGTATAACCCTTGTTGTCATCTCCAAAAGTAATACTTGGGCCAGCTCTCTCCTTAAACTCTGTGAGCAGGGTAGAATCACCAGTCATGTGTCTTGAACAACCACTGTCCAAGTACCAAAGATTCTTTTTGTTTCCCTGCACACATCAAAATCAAATCAAGTTGATTTTGGTACCCAAGTTTCCTTGGGTCCTGCCTTGTTAGCTTTCTTTTTTTGTTTCTTAGGCTTTATCTCATTTAACTTGGGGACATCAGATTCAACCTTGGTCATTTGAGTTGGGCCTTTGAAACCATTCATTGCAACAGAATTATCATGCATATTATAATCAACAGGGAATGGCATGCTGTTAGTAAACATGTTATTCCAGTAAGGCATGCTAAATGGCATTTGTGGCATACTAAATGCAGCATAATAAGGATTAGGTGCAAATGGCATGTTAGCAAACTGTGCATTCATATTCTGTGTAGACATAGCATTCATAGGCATGGAAGGCATGGCATTCATGTTATGAAATTGAGGTGGCACAGACATGGAAGTAGGCATGGCAGATTTGTAATTAACAGACAGATGATTTACACTACCACACTTGACACAAATTTTTCTAGGAGCATATTTATCAGGTGTGTAGTTATTGTATTTGTTAATCCCTACTTTACCATTCCTATTATTTTTCTTTTTAGTCTCTATTTTTACCTCAATCTTTTCAAGTCTGTCACTTAACTGTTTGACAGTCATTTGACCAACATTAGCCTTTTTCCCTTTCTTAACTTGACTCGATTCTCCTGAAACAAAGTTCTTGGAAACAGACCCATAATTCTCATTTAGCTTAACTAATTTGGCTTTACTGATAGGCTTGCTCACAACCGACGGATGAGGATTTTCATCATTCGACAAATAACCCTTTTTGTTATCCGACGGATGATCCTCATCATCCGTCGAGTCTACATCTGTCAACACTCCATCTACCAAATTTGGTTCTAGTTTTTCTTTGTTCTTTTTCCAGGCAGCATCACAGAAAGATTCAATTCCTTGAACTTTAGTGATTTGAGCATGGACATCCCTGGATGTTTTCCATGCCTTAATCACCTCTTGTTCACGCTCGAGCTGCTTCTTCAAAATTTCTTCTATCTTCAAGGACTCGGTTAATTCCTCCTTGGCAATCTTACACTCAATTCTTAACTTTTCGAAATCAATGAACTGAGACTCAAGCATATTATTTCTCTCATTCAAAAATAAATTGTTTTCTTTGATTTTAGCATTTTCTTTAGTAAGAGACTTAAGTGTAACACACAAATGATATAACTCTGTAGACATGTCATTTATGGCATCATTACACTCAGCTTTAGATAAATGTGCAAGGTTTGTAGTAATTACCTGATTACTTGAAGAACTTGTTTCTGTTTCATCAAACTTGACCATTAGGGCTAGATTGACATAGCTAACATCTTCATCTTCATCCAGACCATCTGCTGCTCAGTCATTTTCTTGTGTTATGAAAGCCCTTTTCTTTTGTTTGAGCAGTTCAAAGTATTTTTTCTTATAATCCATAGGCTCAAACTTTTTCTTACTGGAATCTGACTTCCTACATTCACTGGTAAAATGCCCTGACAAGCCACATTTGAAACATTTGAATTTTGATTTATCCACCATGTTTCTATTTGGCTTGGCTGCTCCAAAGTTCTTCTTGAACTTGAGGTTGGCAAATCTCCTGAAAAGAAATGCTAGGTGTTCATCAATGTCCTCCATGTCATCTTGGCTCAAAGAATCTTCACTTTCTACTGCAAGCCCCTTGCCCTTGTTCTCACAGACCCTTGAAGTTGATTCAACAGCTTCCATCTTCATCTCCTTCTCTTTCTCCAACTCAGCAACTAGTGCAATGGATCCTCCTTTCTTCTTTCCTCTCTCCATCCTCTCATCTTGCTCTATTTCAAGCTCATAAGTTTTCAGGATGTCATGCAGTCTCTCCAAAGTAAACTCCTTATAATCTTGTGAGTTTCTTAATGAGACTGTCATTGGTTTCCATTCCTTTGGAAGAGATCTAAGGAATTTCAGATTAGAGTCTTTTGTCTAATAGATCCTTCCATGCAACTTTAGAGCATTTAGTAGTTTTTGAAACCTACTGAAAATGTCAGTGAGAGACTCACTTTCTTCATTATTAAAATGCTCATATTGCTGAATCAAGAGTTGCATCTTGTTTTCTCTAACTTGTTCAGTGCCATCAAAGATGATCTGTATTGTATCCCAAACATCTTTGGCAGTTTTGCAGTTGATAATGTTGTCAAACATGTCTCCATCAACTCCATTAAACAGGATGTTCATGGTCTTTTTATCCTTCCTGACTTATTCAATGTCAGGATCAGACCATTCATGCCTTGGCTTGGGGACTGCTGGCTCGTTTCCTGTTGCAGCTCTCATTGGAACATGAGGGCCTCTTTCTATCATTCAACATAGGCCTCATCTTGAGAAAGCAAATGAAGATGCATTTTTACCTTCCAATGATGGAAATTATATTTATCCAGAAAAGGGATCTTAACTCCAACATCCTTCTTGTTCATCTTGCTGTATTATTTTGATCTTTAAACTCTTTGTAAGTTAAGAGCTCGCTCTGATACCAATTGTTAGTCCCTTAACAATATGACAAGAATTACAGAAGGGGGGTTGAATGGAATTCTTGAAACTTTTTCTTGAAATAAAAATGTTCTAACTCGAATATATATATAAGTGTGAATTGATTAGCACAATGCGGAATAGTTACTTAAATGAATAAAATCACAAGTAATTAAAAATAAGAGTCTTTACAAACTTTCTGGTGGATTTGAATGATTCCACCAGAGATATATATTATATATCGAGAGAACCCTGTGTGCAAAATGCTCACAACTGCTTACAACAATTGAACAACTAAGAGTAAAGAGAAATGCTAAGAATTCTGCTTACAAATGTGTCTCTGCTTTGTTGCTTATTTCAATAGTTTCTTAGTTGCTACTTCTTGGTTTATATATCACCAAGATTACAAAGTAATGAGACAGGATAATAAAAAAAAACTATCTAGTCTATTACAATGCTACTTCATTACTCTATTCTAGCATCTTTGAATATCTTCATAATAGCATGGAAATGGCAATGCTTCTTTGTTCTCGAAAACCCAGTTGAATAGGCTACCACATTCCATTTGCATCCACTCGACGCATGTGACTGTGTTGTCACTGTCAACAGATATTTGAATTCTTTATCCGTCGGGTTCATGATCATCCGTCGGGTTATTGATCATCCGTCAGGTTGTCTAGTTGATCATTCGTTGACTTCATTGTAGTTTATCCGTCGGGTAGCAATCTAGCACTTGACTTCATGTCATTTATGCAGAATTACAAGACATCATCTATGTACAATTAATCAACCTATTCAGCATATCTAGTTAAAGTCAACATGACTTGAATACTACTTACAGAATCTATACAATGGTATATGCAGAAATGTGCTACAAACTTATTGTTGCATAAGCTACTCACTCGATGGATAATAAGTCATCATCCGTCGGGACTATATTGAGTCATCCGTCAGGCCTATAAATCTTATCCGTCGAGTGCTATATAATTTTACTAAGTAAAATCTACCAAGGTGTTTTGTTCATGAAATCATCAAGTACACAACATATACACAACAGTTTGGTTATTTCGGGCACATATTCCGCTCGTAATTATTCTGGGCACCGTTTATTTCAACTGTGATATTTAGCGCTTTCATCATAAATTATTCACGTGTCTTACATGAACTTCCTACGTACTAAACGAACATCCCACAAAAATAATTGGATGTTGACATCAGAACAATAATTGTTAACTTAAATTTTTTGAATAATTCGGAAATAATCGAACTTCCTACGTACAAAACAAATACATCATACAAAAATAGAGGATGCTAACCCCGGAACAATTATTTCTAACTTAATTTTTTGAAAACTCGAAAAAAATCTAAAATCAATAAAAAAAGTTACATTTATTCTAGAACTTGCTCGTGCCTCGCACGGGTTTTAAAGCTAGTTAGTACTAATAACACGTGTTATGTTATCAAATATATGGATGATGAATTGAATTACAGTTATATATATTACAATATCTAATCATATTTTATCTACTGTTGTATAATTGTATAATATTTTGGTGTTTAAATAGCAGTAGAATAATGTAATCTTTTTATAATTGGTTAAATCTCTAATTATATTCTATTTAAAAATTGTATTAGGTGTTTGAATAATATTCGAATGATATAATCAGTTTCTTATGTTTGTATTAAAAATATATTTATTTTAATAAGATATAATCATAATCGTTTATTTTTAATTATATCAAATAAACAGTTTAGATTATTTTGGTGGTACATGACCAAAGTTTTGGATAAGAAGTATCTTACGCTTATCTATTATATATATAATAGAGCAATTATGGGGTTCATTAAGACAATTTATTCATTTGAAATTATTTAATTACCCCTCATAAATATGTACACAATAAATATCAAATTTAATAACATATATTAATTATATCTAGTTCATTAATTACTAATAATTAAATATTTATTACTAATCCATTATTGTATAATAAGAACTTATGCTTATACTTATAATTACATATGTATTTTATAAATATAGACAAAAATTCTAATATTATCATGTTTATATATATATATATATATATATTATTATCGCATTTAATGTCGTATGTCACATTTTAATTGTTCCATTTACAGTAGAAGAAACTTAAATTCAAATGAAAAAAAAAATATCGTATTCTTATTTAAATATGTATAACACTTGTATTATAAGTTCACAATACACACGTAATTATGCCAAATTAATTACCTTATACTCCCTCCGTCCCTCCCAATTGTTATCGTTTCTGTGAGAGTGTCCGGCACGCATTTTAAGATAAAGAGAAAATATAGTTCTTTAACTTTTTTTAAAAAATTTTATTTTTCTGAATAAAAATTTAAACATTCTATTTTTATTCAGAAAAAGAAAATTTTTAAAAAAAAGTTATAGAACTATACTTTCTATTCATCTTAAAATGCGTGCCGGACACTCTCCCAGAAACGATAACAATTGGGAGGGACAGAGGGAGTATCTTATTTTCACACATTTAAAATTCAAACACATACATACATACATACATACATACATACATACATACATACATACATACATAAATACATTCATACATTCATACATACATATATACATAAATACATACATAAATGCATGCATATACACATATAAATATACATACAAGATATAAGAAATTAAGGTAACTAATACAAGTTAACTCACTTTTTTCGTAATTGATAAATATGATCTTGTCAAATAAAGAAGTTCAATGCTATACAGTAATAATTATGAAATTTAACAAAATTTTGAACACTTTGAGGTACATTTTTACAAAAATCATATGTTAATCATCTGATAAAAAATTGAAAAAAAGTGTATCTCACATCATATATAAATTTTATAATAGTTGATATAAGATCTTGCTCGTGCGAGCTAGTTATATATAAAGGACATAATGTTATGTCCGATTTTTTGATATTTATGGTATCGTTTCAAGTGAAATTAAAAAAATTAAGTTAATATTTGTAATTAGGAATTTTTAAAATATTTAAATTTATTATTTCTTTGAATATTCTCTCAAAATTTAATTTTTTAAAATAAGTTGTTCGAAAATATACCCATAACCAACTTCAAATTTTCAGTTAATATTTAACTGCAAATTTGAAGTTGGTTATGGGTATATTTTTAAAAAACTTATTTTATTTAATAAAACTTGAGAGAATTTTTATTTAATAAAATTTGAGAGAATATTCGATACAATTTTAACTGAAAATCTGAATTTGGTTATGGATATATACTTAAACAACTTATTTTATTAGAAAATGTTCTATATAATATATTATCCTAGATATGTCAATCAATTAAAATACAAATTTAATTATTTTAGAAATTTAACTTTTATTTTTTACACATAATCAATATTTTTGATATTCAATTATTTAATCTTATTTTATTTATCTTTTAAATATATTTAGTTTTAATTTGCATGATTTAAGATAAGCAGTTACTCATGATTTTGTAATCAGGAGAAAACTTGGTTTACATAAATATCACATTTATCTGTATTCGTGATTAAGTGTCAAGTTACACTAATATCACATTCATCAATATTCATGATCAGCCTAACAAACAAAATCAATATTCATGATCACTAATTTTCAAGTTCTTAAACAGTAATTTTTCAAACCTTCATCCAAACAAATTAATCTGAATGCATCAAACAAAAACTAAACACATATTCAAAAAAATTCATTTACTCAAATCTAATCTTCCCCTGAGAAAGTGTCATATGAACTAGAACAAAATAGTACCACATTTGTATACTCAAGCATGCACATGGATAATATAATTTTGAACCTCCTGATCCGGAGAGCTCTGGACCAAGACTGGCACTGAGTTCGAAAAATACATCTGCAGGCTGATGGTGTATATTCATTATTCCATTTAGAATCTTGACTGATGAGTGATAGCGTATAGATTAATATGCCAATGTTATGCAACATTGTTCCAAATCAATCAGCAAAAATTAATAGTATAACTATAGAATCCTGGTCAGTTAAATTTCTAGATATCTTTTCCTTTTCTTCATCTGGCTGCTTTGAGAGGTTAAAAATTTACATTTCCTCACTCTTATCAGAGCTTTAATTTTCCTCTTCTCCCACCTTCATTCCGTCCACAATAATGTCTTTGCTAGCAAACATCCATTCAATATGTGCTTCGACAATCAAGACATCATCTACCAGGAAGCCCTTGGACTGATTATATAACTCTTTCATGTCAATTATGTGCTCCCAAGTTACAACTGTTGGTTCTGGATTGAACCACTTTCCAACTGTCAATATAAAAACAAGGACTAGTAAATTAATTAAACAATCTTTTTAAGACTTAATTAGCACTTTAGTGTTATTTTGATTCAGCTAATTAACTACTGGAGAGTTGTTTTAAGGACAAAAGAAGGTGATTGAGGAGCTCAAAAACAAATTAACTAGACTTACTGCTGTACTTCACGTCTTGGTCTTTGTGTAGTTGGTTCTTCACGCCCAAGGTATAGATTGCATACAATCTATGATCATATTCCCTACGTAACCATCCGATCAGCCCTGCCAAGGTTCCGTAATTAGTATCATCCAATTTGAGCTTCATGCATAGCGAGTTGTTAACGTAATCAGTCTTGATTTGAATCCTCCTAGCACAATTGAAAATAATAGATGTCAGGTTTTCAATTAATCAATTATATAAACCTTTAATGAACAACAAATCACTCATGCAACAGAGTAATTATAATGTATGGATAACATTTACCATTTCCTCCCTGCAAATGTAAATGCTTGAGGGTCACAAAGTTGAGCATTCCTCCTAGAGAAGTTGTTAATCTTCCAAGAGTGAACAAACAGATCTTCAGGTGGGATTTGTATAAATGATAGACACTCTGCTGTTCTGGTATTTTTTATTACTTGAACCTCAACACCAAACACGCATGAATCATTCACTAGATATCCGTTAGATGCACATTTGAGTCTACTCAAGGAAATCACGTTTGAAAACCCTTGACAAGTCTTCTCCTTGTTGAAATGCTTATACCGGTTGTCACCATCTGAAATATTGCAACGGTGAAATTAATACTTAACGGCGGTCTTTTTGGTGAGATTTCAGCTACAATAAAATTCATATGTTCAATATTTTTAAGTAGTAATGAACTGAAGATGTAAAGGTACCTTCGACAGTGAGATAATTATCTCGAATTTGGTCATATATAAAGAACTTAAAATTGGCAAAACATTGGACTCATCTAGCACCAAGTAGACGGAAATAATCTTCTTCTCCTGAACTCTGTTCGCACGAAGTACAAGTAATCTAAACCTCCTGTATCATATATAAAAATAACATGTTGGCCATCTAAGGTAAAACGTAGATTCTAAATTCAACGAATATGTTTAAACAATTTATACCAATTGAATCCACCAGCTTCAAAACAACAAGATTCGTAATACTTCTTCTTCTGATTGTTGATCAACTCTGGTAATTTGGAAAAACTTTCGATTTTGAGCAGAAAATCTGCCGGAGGTACATCTCTTGTCCCGTGGATCAGTTCTGCAACCACAACAGTTTTAGTCAAAAAAAATTACATGAGCTTTAATTTTCTCTAAATTCACCAATAAAGATGGTGCAGAGAGTACCTTGTTTTTTCTTCGGAGATATTGAACTATGCAATACCATTATTGATTTCCCAGGTTTTCTTTGATATTTTACATCTGCTTATATATTATTTTACCAGACACCCTCCAAAACAGAACAGGAGTTGGTTTTCTTTGTTTTTCTGCTTTCCTATTTCTACATGTACTCATAATTTGCAATGTGGTCTTCATACAGGAATCAAACACCAAAGTAACATAAATTTTCTGTCTTAATATTTTCTAATATTTTTCTGCCTACACAAATTAAGATTGAAATATAAATATAAATCTCTTTATCTGAGGGTTTTAATAAATTTTAGAGGTTTCTTTAAAATACTATTTTTCAGATCTATATACTTAGCGGAAGTGTGCTAAATAATGGAGTTCTCTTTGTTTTTTCCTTTCCTATTTCTACATGTATTCATAATTTAGAGTTGCACTCTAATTAAGATTTTGAAATCTTTTGACTCATAGTTTAATTTTATTTATGGAACTATATATATATATATATTTGTACCTGCAACCTCTAAACAGTCGATTCGATAAACCCTTAAAATTAGTTGACAATGGACGAAGATGAAAATTGTTGCGTGCCTGCGGTTATGGTGAAAAGAACTTTTAGAGATATGCCTCCAGCAGACTATACCCTGAAGATCGAAGACTTTCCTCTATTATTAAGGGAGATGAATGAAGTCATGGACAACTATCAGTCAGGCTGTTTCAAAGCTGGTGGATACAGATGGTAATGTTTATTTATAGCTCTCTCTCTCTCCCCCTCTCTCTCCCTTTCTCTCCCCCTCTCTCTCTCTCTTCCCCCTCTCTCTGTATGTAGCATGGATGAATATCTCAAAATCTTGTTTGATAAATCTTATTTCAGGAGGTTGTCATTATACCCGTTTGGCGATAACAGAACAAGAAGAAACACAAATTACATGTCTATATACTTGGTTTTGGCTGAAAAAATTAATTCTCCTATCGATGTTATTATTAAGTTCTTCGTGTATGACCACGCACGAGAGAGATACTTAATGGTAGAAGGTACATTGCCCATGATCATCATATAATAAGTTATACCTTTGTAAAACTATCAGTTATCTATGTAAGAAAGTACTTCTTTTGCCTATTAAATTTTTAATTTTCTTGTAGATGCTAATAAGCAAGTGAAGAAATTCGACAAAGCGAGGAGTGTACATGGGATTTCGGAGTTCATCTTGGTGACTTCATTTTCTGATACTTCCAATGGATATCTACAAGATGACATTAGCTGTGTGTTTGGTGTAGAGCTCTATTTTATAAAGAACCGTGTGAGCAAGACAATCGTAAGTCTGTCAAATGTTAATATACCAGATGACGAAGAATTTTTCACATGGAAACTTGATAATTTTTCCAAGTGGCACAACAAAGTCTATTACTCGCATCCCTTTGTAGCCGGAGAAAGAAAATGGTAAACTATCTTATTGGTCATTACGTGATGTTTATTATTAGTTACCAAGTACATCCAACGCAAATTGCACTTCTATTAGAGCAGAAGCATGCTACATGACAATTTGCAGAGCAAGTATCACACTTTGTATCTCTAATCTGTTGAAAGTCTCTAATCTGTTGAAAGTAGTTGACGCCCTAAGCATAGTTTAGCTATTTGCATCGCTTCTTCAGTATATAAAATCTGTTTACAAGTCTTTTGTATCTGTTAAGAGTATTTTGTATAGTTACAAAATGATTTTGTGCTTCGGAAGGTGTCAGATGATAGCCAGGCGTCTTTGATAAAGATTTGTTGTGTCAGTTCGCCGAGCTATTTAGTTCACATGATTTGGTAGTGATCTATTGTTATTTCAATATTTTGTTATTAGGAAGCTGATAATTTACCCAAGATGGGAGAACAAGTGGTTGGCTTTAGGCCTTGTATTGGACGGGACAAATAGCGCAAACAGCAGCAGCAGGGGTGGCTTCCTGAATTTCAGAAGTCTTGACAGGAATGGCGACCACAAATTGTATGCAACATACACGCTTGTTGTCAAAGACCAGTTAAATCACAGGGACATAGCCAGAGAAGGTAAGAAATGTACATACAAGTATATATGACTAAATTTTACGGCCAGAATTCATGAGATACTTTCACATTCTTTTGACAGGAAGCGACTATTTCAGTGAAGTAAATACTTGCAGGATCAGAAGAAAATTTCTGGAACTGAGTAAATTACATGACCAGTTCAAAGGTTTCTTAGCAAATGACGTTTTAATTGTTCAAATACGCGTGAATGCTATTTCTTTTGAGCACAAATGTCACGAAGTGTAGAGAGGACATAGACTATAAGACCTATCAATATATTTTTAACGAGTACATGTTTTATAAATCATTGTAATTTATTTTTTTCAGATATATTTAAGCATCCTTATTGCAGAGTCAGGAGTGGCTTCACACTAAGATGCTCTTAACAGAAACATCGACCACAGTTTGTACACAAAATACAGTCTCAGTTAGATACTAAGATCACATCAACAGAGCCAAAGAAATATTTTTTTAAACTCAAAATTAATCTTGAACAGATTGTTCAAACCAAACAAGAACTAAAACTCAGTCTAAACTACAACATACAATTACCAACCATTCAAAAGCAAAAGATCAATATTAGAATGCAATTTAAAACCCGTAAACAATTCATTCCCACCAGTCCACAAAGTTGTAACAGTACAATCCAGACATCAAAAATTCAAACCAGATAAACACAAAAAATCGTACATGGTTCAAGACCATATTCAAACTAAATAAACGCAAGAATCCATAATTCGTCACAGAATATCCTCCTATTAACTAAATACGTAACTAAAGCTGCTTAATCTTCATTTTCGTATCTATAATGCTGGAACTTGTTTGAGTAGCATCTCCTCCACAACAAAGACCTGCATTAAAAGATGGAAATTAAGTACTGCTGCATTCAGAACACATCAAACCAAGTCACATCCAAGACACATAAAACAGCAGTTAAAAAGAATTCAAGAATCTTGAACTATTAAAAAATGTAAAGAATCTTGAAAAGATCAAATCAAGATTCTTGATGTAAGACTACAAGAAAAGGAAAGGAAAAATTACCCTGGATAAGCTGACAGGAGTTTAACTTGCACCCATTTTAGAGGCCGATCTTGGACCTTCAAGACACAAAAAGACAGAGTCAATACTAAAGAACAGTAAAGCAAATGTGTGTGATAATGTGTGAAATATATAAGTAGAGAGTGCATAAAGAGAGAACAATAGCATATAATATAGAAAGAAATGAGTTATTTTTTAGATTTTGGAATCCCAGTCTGGGATTTCTTGTTGTGCCCGATCTTCTTTTTATCCAAAGTATCTGGGCGTCGGAGAGGGGGAGTTGTCTTCTTCTTCTGTGGGGGCACTGCTTTGGGATTACAGAGAGCGTAGAACTTATTATTTTCCATCGCTGTGTGACTTCTTGATAGAGAATTGAGAGAGAGCAAGAGAGATTTTAAGAGAATTGAGAGAGAGAGCAAGAGAGATTTTAAGCAGAAGTGAGAGGCAATTGAGAGAATAGTGCTGTGGGTTTCCAACGAACTATTTATAAGCTTTCAGTTGCGGATAATTTTGTAAATTCTCTAAATTCCCATGTGGGCCTGATGCGGAGCGAACCCGGTTAAGCTACATTTCGTAATTAATTATTTTATTATTACTAGTTTTGTACCCCGAGCGGTTTTTTAATCTTCAGTTTTATATTCTTTTGAGAATTATTTTTTTGTTTTTATTCACCCTGTCAAATGATATTTTATGTATTTATTGTAAAGACCTTATGTTTTATACTTTTGAATTATTATTTTAGCGGAATGATTAAGTTTTGATCAAGTTAACTCATTTATCTTAATTATATTATTAAATATTATAGAATATAATAAGTTAAAGCTTAATGTTTGCTCTACCGAGTAGTCGAACCTGTATATATCTACTTGATACTATTATTTTTGACATTACTATTATATCCCTGACAACCAAATCATGCCAATTATATACCAGAATAATTAAATTGAACCTAAATGAACTTAAAGTCTTAGTTCATCTTTGTTTTAGTAGCGTCCTTACAAATAGTACTAAAAGATAACATGTACCAAACACGTGTCCGAGATTAAAAATATTAAACTAATATTTGCAAATAAATGAACCTCTTAATTCGTCGAAATTAAATATTAATTATTAAATAAACTAGTACTTGTATGAAATCGTACCTGATGAGAGTGTATGAATACTTTTAAATTACGTAGTTTAAGGGAATTAAACCATATGAAATTAAAACAGTTAAATTAAATAAATAAATCTCATATACAATTGTTAAGAATCAAACCTGAATCTTGATGATAAGAAAATAATGTGACATAGTTATGTTAAATCAAATTGTAACTTTCAACAGCTAACCATCCCAAGAAATAGCCGTTGATGGAGTAGCCCATCAATTAATTAATGAGGTTTTAGTAACATTTTATGTGCGATTCTTGTGAAGTTATGTTCACTGGATAATCTTGAATAGAGTGGTTCATTGTAAATACTTGATGACATATAATTCTGATTTAGTGAAGTGAGCTATCAACTGTTAAGTGATGTTACAGTATCAACAACTAACTACATCAACGGCTAATCCAATTGTTGTTAACGACTAAGAAAACTCAAATAAGTTATGGTCGTGACTTGATAATGTTCAAGTTCTGAGTCTGACACAACACATGGGTTAATGAGAATCTCAGTGAAGAAAATGGAAGGTAAAACAAATTTTGAATGTGATATTAGATTATGAAAAAAGAAGAAACATTCTATTTCTATGCATGACAAATTGGAAGGATATTCAAAGTAATATATCAACATAAAATTTAGTCTCGTTTATCAATTCTCATGGAAAAGAATACAAAAGCAAACTTACTGGACCTAAAAAATTGTGTTATGTATTGTCTAGTAAGTAATGTAACTTGGTGGTATACAAACCAAGCTGTAGTAGTGGTATCACTCAAGAAATAGATATACATTTTCAAGAGCGAAATAAATATATCCTTCCTGAGAGAAATACTGTAAATTGCAGTTGTGAGGTTACTTTGTAATTATAACATATAATTTTTTCAACATAAACTTTAGGTGGCTAGTCGAAAACAAACCACCTGAAAATTTTGAAATATCCGAGTTCAGTTTGTACTCCCGTATACAAATTTTTGTTTAAAATTTATTTTGTATTTATTTATTTTTTGATTTTGGAATCCCAGTTTGGGATTTCTTGTTGGGGCCGATCTTCTCTTTATTCAGAGTATCTGGGCAAAAAAATGGGGGACGTCTCCTCCTCCTACAGTGGCACTGCTTTAGCATTAGATGACATTGCTTTACAATTAGAGAGAACGTAAAACTTATTATTTTCTATCGATTTGTGACTTCTTGATAGAGACATTAAAGAGTATAAGTGAGAGAGAATTTAAAGAGAAGAAGACAGATTTTAAGAGCAAAAGTGAGAGGCAATTGAGAGAAAAGTATGTTGTGGTTTCATTAAGGGTAAGACTGTTCACAAACCGAGCCGCACACGAGTTTGTTCGTTAACGAGCCGAGGCGAACGGGGTCTTAACATGCTGAACTCGACCTTGTTCGCGAACAGCTCGGTTCGTGAACAACCCTAATTACAGGGAACAATGAGCTATTTATAAACTTAGTTACGTAGTATATTAATTTTGTAAATTCTGTAAATTCCTATGGGGCCATGTGATATGGAGCGAACCCGGTTAAGCCTATTTTTATAATTTTTTGTGATTAGTTATTTTATAACTACTAGCCGATCAGTCTTGTCAAGCACGGGACCAAAATAATTAGTCATATTATTCGATTTCAAGTATTTAATTATTAATAATAAAACTTATTTAATTATATGATATTGTTATTGAAATCGAAACCAAAAGTATGATGAAATTCAATAAGTAATTTTAAATAAATAAATTTTCTATAATTATGTACTTATGGGGAATCAGACCAGAGTTTAAAGTGAGACTAATTATTAGATTTTATATATAAATCGTTATATAATTATTAAATTGCTAAGAACAATTAAATCTAAAATTACTGTGAAACTAAATAAATAGATCTTGTATAACTATGTAGTTACGTGGAATAGAACTTGAGTTTGAACTGAAATTCATTAATTATATTATACAATTATAAGTATTATTTGGCTTTTGATACTTTAGTAACACAGTTCCATTGAAATAGTGTTTCCTTATTAATAAGTGGTTATTCTTGAATTTTAAATTAATAGACTCTAACTTATACTACTTTATTAACGTTATGTTCCATCGAAATAATGTTTTCCTTATTAATAAAGAGTATAATTCTCATATTATATTCTTGGATTTTAGTTAATATAATCATAGTATATAATTTCTACCACTATCATTATTATATCAATTAAACTATTAAATTAATTTGAAATTTTTGTAAATAATATCATATTCTCGTCTTTTATTCTCGAAAGTTAATGAACTCCAAATATATTATTTAATATTACCATATATTAATTAAAATTTTGATTGGACATTTTATTAACATGCCTTTATAAATGGGGTATTGTATAGCTTTAATATTATTATATAATTTTCTATTTTTCAATTAACCGAGCACACATTGTACATAATCTTTTTATTTTTGGGTTTTAATTAATGAAATTCACATGCATAACATTTTTTTATTGTTTTCACCATTATATTACTATTTTAAAACTCGTACGATACACAAATTATTTTTAACATTATATAATTATATTTAAAATTTTTAAGTTTTAGTTCAAATCAAAATATATAAATTATGTTTATTCTGATATTGTAATATCCGGAAATTTTGCGACTATAATTATATATTTAATAAATAAATATATGTTTCTTATCGTGCATTTTCATTTTTCTAGAATTTCAAAAATGCAATTTAAAGCATCGTTATCACCATGTGTTACATGGTATCCGTTCTATAGCATATTATGTGTTTTAGCATGCTCTATAATTATTTTCGGGTATTATTATTATTATTTTAAAAAATATTTCATTCTTAAAAAGTTTATCGAACCGGACCCCTACCGCGACCTCAAAGCCTCTAAATTCATGTTGTTATTTTTATAAAATCATGGGTATTTCAAAGATCCGTTCTTTTTGCATTTTTGAATCATTCATATTTTTTTTTGGAATTTTGACATATATATTTTATTTATTTAAAAATAATATTTTTTTAAATTATTCCTCATAAAATTAATTTTGGGGCTAATTATTCTTGTTAAGGGATTAAAAACACCCTTAATTAATTTTAAGGTATCAATTGGCTGTTAGTATAAATAGCTTTTTAATTTTTAAAATTATTTATAAAAATCAGAAATTTAATAAAAATAATAAATATCTCCACGATAAGATTTACAGGTGTACTTGAGTTTTAAAGATCAAATCCAATTTTTAAGGGGTTAGAAGTGTTTGTTTTCGGTGTGCGAGTAATCAAAATAATCTGTTTACAATCTTCTACACATTTCAATCATCAAAATCAATCGAGAAGTGGTAATTTTGAATTCGAATTTCTAGGGTTCTTGTCGCAAATTGTGGGTGTTATTATCGTGGATTTATAGCTCTCTCTCCCCCCTCTCTCTCTTCCCCCTCTCTCTGTATGTAGCATGGATGAATATCTCAAAATCTTGTTTGATAAATCTCATTTCAGGAGGTTGTCATTATACCCGTTTCGCGATAACAGAACAAGAAGAAACACAAATTACATGTCTATATACTTGGTTTTGGCTGAAAAAAATAATCCACCTATCGATGTTATTATTAAGTTCTTCGTGTATGACCACGCACGAGAGAGATACTTGATGGTAGAAGGTACATTGCCCATGAACATCATATAAGTTATACCTTTGTAGTACTATCAGTTGTCTATGCAAGAAACTACTTCTTTTGCCTATTAAATTTTAAATTTTCTTGTAGGCGCTAATAATCAAGTGAAGAGATTCGATAAAGCGAGGAGTGTACATGGGATTTCGGAGTTCATCTTGGTGACTTCATTTTCTGATACTTCCAATGGATATCTACAAGATGACATAAGCTGTGTGTTTGGTGTAGAGCTCTATTTTGTAAAGAATCGCGTGAGCAAGACAATCGTAAGTCTGTCAAATGTTAATATACCAGATGGCGAAGAACTTTTCACATGGAAAATTGAAAATTTTTCCAAGAGGCACAACAAACTCTATCACTTGCATCCCTTCCTAGTCGGAGAAACAAAATGGTAAGCTATATATTGGTCATTACATAAAGTTTATTATTAGTTACCAAGTACATCCAACGCAAATTGCACTTCTATTGGAGCACAAGCATGCAACATGACAATTTGCAGAGCAAGTATCACACTTGTATCTCTAATCTGTTGAAAGTAGTTGACGCCCTAAGAATAGTTTAGCTATCTGCATCGCCTCTTCAGTATATAGAATCCGTTTACAAGTCTTTTGTATGTGTCTTTTGTATCTGTTAAGAGTATTTCGTATGGTTACAAAATGATTTTGTGCTTCGGAAGGTGTCAGATGATAGCCAGGCGTCTTTGATAAAGATTTGTTGTGTCAGTTCGCTATGTAGCCGAGCTATTTAGTTCACATGATTTGGTAGTGATCTATCGTTATTTCAATATTTTGTTATTAGGAACCTGATAATTTACCCAATATGGGAGAACAAGTGGTAGGCTTTAGGCCTTGTGTTGGACGGGACAAATAGCGCAAACAACGGCAACATGAGTGGCTTCCTGAATTTCAGAAGTCTTAAAAAGAAATGGCGACCATAAATTGTACGCAAAATACATGCTTGTTGTCAAAGACCGGTTATATCATAGGGACATAGCCATAGAAGGTAATAAATGTACATACAAGTATATATGACTATGATTTAGGCCAAAATTCATGAGATACCTTAACATTCTTTTGACAGGAAGCGACTATTTCAGTGAAGTAACTACTTGCAGGATCAGAAGAAAATTTCTGGAACTGATTAAATTATATGACCAGTCCAAAGGTTTATTAGCAAATGACATTCTAATTGTTCAAGTATGCGCCAATGCTATTTCTTATGAGCACAACTGTCAGGAAATCAATATATGTTTAACGAGTGCGGGTTTTATAGAGATGACATAGACTATGAGACTATCAATATATTCTTAACGAGTTCAGATTTTATAAATTATTATAACTTATTTTTCAGATATATTTAAACTGTGTGATGATTAGAGTTAGTAATTTTGCTTTTGGTGCTATTTGTCTCGTTCAGTATGAGGCCTAAAGCCAACCACTTGTCTATTAAAAGATGGAAATTTGATCCGTTGTGGGAACATAATAAAATTTTACAATACCATTCATTATATGCTCTCGTATGAAATGATACCTTATATCAATATGTTTGGTCCTCGAGTGCTGAACAGGATTGTTTGAGATTGTTATGGCACTTGTGTTGTCACAGTAGATAGGAACTATGTAGCGACTAGGAAATTAACGACGTGATTAAGTGCATAAAATATACTTTTGTGTTGTAATCATAAATTACGTGAATAAAGAGTGATTATGTGTTGTTATGTAAAGTAGAATGTTTGAAAGAATATTATATTCCAGTGATGTGTCGGTTGGTATAAAGAGAATGATTGAGAAGCGTAGTTGAAAACGCTCAGTGTCGGGCCGTCAGTCAGGACGCAACCCGTTACGCTAAAAGTGTATAATAATTAAAAGGGGAATTTTTGTGATCGAATGTGTTATGATATGAGTTGTAATATGTGAATATGTGCTATTACTTGAAAATATGCTTGACTATGTGCTCTGGTTATTTTTTTTTAAATGATTTTAAGGGATTTTATTTGATTTAAAATAAGGTTTATTGAACCTTTAAATATTTTTATAAAATTATCCAAGTATGGTCAGGACATGAAATTTGTTTTTCTATCTTCGAAATAATCCTAGAAACTTTACAAAAATGATAGATCAATTTATTTCGTGATCGGTGAATTTTAAAATGATTTTATGGAGTTAAAATGTTATTTTCAACATAATCTTGTAAAATTCGTATCAATCAACCGTTCGCACAAAAATTATTTTAAAATATGGCTGAAAAGCTAAATTCTAGATCTACGTTCTAAAATTTTTATTCTTCGCATTCCCATCTTTTCTAAGAGACTTATTCATTATTCAAATTCGTTTTTAGATTGAAAATTAAGGAAAAAGTAGCAAAAAGAAAATCGTAGAAGCTAGTGGGCAAAAGACCTTTATACCCCTGGCCATTCATTATATATATCCTCCCTCCTCTGTCCCTTTTTCTCTTTCTTCACCCCGTCCCTTTCTCTCTTTTCTCTCTCTCACTCCCGAAGTCTCTCTCTCTCTCTCTCTCTCTCTCTCTCTCTCTCTCTCTTTTCCTCTCTCTACACCTCTTTTCTTCACTTAATTTTTATGGATTCTTCCATAAAACTTCATTCTTAATCCATATATGGGCTTTAAATCTTTTCCATGTGTGTGTAGTGTGTGATGTTGAGCCGAGAACCTTGGTTCGAAGTCTTCTTGCAAGTTTTGACTTTGATCTTCTTAATTTGTGATAAATGGTTGATGCATGTGATATTTTTTGTTGTTTGATAGTAAAATCGAAGGTTTTTATGGTTGGAAACCACCGAATGGGGGCACCACCATGAAACCACCGCTACCGGTGATGAACTCCGGTGAACCGTTGGTGAGTTATGATGTACGAACTGAACTCTAAATTAAAAGACATGATTCTCTCAAGTTGCATTCGTTGTTTTGTTAAAAACCGAATGGGTTTTATTTTTGAAAGTAAATAAGTTGATTTTAGTTAATGAAAAAGAATTATAGATGATTATTTTAGGAATTGTTGATGGAATAGAATGAATTGTGGGATATAAGTTCAAATTAGTGCATGCATGTTGCAATCTTTGGTATTTTCAAATGATCTTGAATTGGTTTAAGGTTGATAAGTTGATTTGGTTGATTGAAAATGATTTTTAGTATAAATGATAGCATTAAACTAGTTGCATGTGATTTTGAATGGTTTTGTGCTATGTTGAGGTTCGAATTTTGTGAATTAAAAGGAGAAGAATGATTGATTGCTTAGATTGATTATGGTTTAAATATTTAAAAAATCTTTTGATTTGATTAATTGGGTTTTAGTTCGAAATTTGACTATTATAAAAGGGGTTTTTGATTTGATTTAAGATTATTTGGTTGATTTGATTCTAGAGTCTAGTTAAATGAATGCATGTTAGGATATAAGATTGCATGATGATGTAGTTCATATGTTTGGTTCGAAATTTTGATAAAAGGATTGAGATGCTTGTTATTCCCAGTGAACTAATAATGAGATTTACAAAAGGGGGGTTGAATGTAAATCTCAAAACTTTTTCAAGTTTTGAACAGTTTCTAAGGCTAAGTGTTTTAGTGAGCAAATGTGTGTGAATTGCTTGAAGCTAATACAGACAGATATATATTCAAACACAAATGTAAAGAACACAAAGAACTTAAAAACTTTTCTGGTGGATTTGTTGTTCCACCTTAGATGTGTTATTTCAGAAAATCTGTGATTCAAAC
The DNA here is from genome assembly GCF_009905375.1 of Apium graveolens. Taxonomy (NCBI): domain Eukaryota; kingdom Viridiplantae; phylum Streptophyta; class Magnoliopsida; order Apiales; family Apiaceae; genus Apium; species Apium graveolens. The sequence continues at coordinate 43,112,562 of NC_133648.1, forward strand.
AATTAAATCACAGCTGCTTCCTAGTACAAACTAGATGATTTTCTCTCTGGATTTTTCTAAACTGCTCTGGAAAATTCTCATCTAATTACTAGCTGCTACTTGGTTTATATATCACCAAGTTTACAAGTGAAGACAAAACTCTAAAATACAATTAAAAGGCTCTTCACATGTTTCTTATTCATTTCTCTATCCAATGCAATTTAGGCTTAGCTGTTAATCTTTGAATACTCCCTAGTTTGCACCAGAATGGAAATGCTGCATTTTCTTGATTCCTACTAGAGGCTGCCACATTCCGGTTTGTCTCTGTCAACCCATGTGCCTCTGTCAGCTTATGAATTGTCACTATCAACTGCTATTGAACTAAGCATCCTGTTAGGTCACACACACACTGTAGAGGGGGTGAATACAGTGTATAGTACACTCAAATCGAACTTTAAGAACTTAAGTAACAGAAAACAAACTTTATTGAAACAATAAACTCTGTTACAGTATGGAACTGTTACCTCTCAGTGATGAACAAATATCACGAGAGCTGCTAGGGTTACAATGAATAATCTTCTCTAATAATGATAACACTTTTAGTGTAAACCCTATGTCTGTGTTTATATACTACATAGTTACAAGATAATCGCTAATTGATATGGAATATAATTCTGCTTCCTAAAATATATCAATCAGATATCTTTTCTTCCAAGTATTCCATTCTTTACGGAATTCCTTCTTCATGCATATCTCTTCTTATGTTTATCATGATCTTCTTTCCTTTAATCAGCTACTGTCCGTATCTGATTGTCCTTCAGCACTTAAGTTCTGATATTTATCTTCTGATGATTATCTCCTGATAACATAAGTACTGATATCCTTAAGTCCTGACTTCCAGTATAAGTACTGATCAACAGTTAAGTACTGATTTATCTTGTTCAAGTAAGATCTGAAAGCTAAACATAAAACATATTAGCCATGACATTATCAAATATATCTAACAATCTCCCCCAACTTGTAAATTAACATAATATACAAGTTTAACAGATATTTGATGATGTCAAAAACATTAAGTACAAATGCATGAGAATTAGACTAGATAACTACAACTTACAGTCCTTAAAGCTTTTACCAATTTCAACTTCTGATAACAACTTCAGTCTGTATAAATATCAGTATTTAAGCAGTTGTAGATCTTCGACTTGGCTTCATCATTTTCTGATCTCTCTGATGTCAGGAGTTGTTCTGAGATAGTTCTTCAACAAACATTTCTCAGCATATCTTAGTTCATCAATCATTCTCCTTTTGACATCTTTAAGCTCTGCAGTATCTTCACCAGTTTGAAAGATTGCAGCTCTGAGATCATTGATCTTTGCTTTTCTCAACTCCTGATCTAATCTTATGACATAAGCTTTGTCAGACTCCAGATTGAATTCAAGTCCCTTAATACCAAGATATGTTCTGATCTGTGCAGTATTAGGCTTCATATCAACAATATCACCATTGTGATCTCTGTACTTTGGAACATATATGCTGTCAGACTTAACAGAATAAAGCCTTTTCTGTCTCTGAATCTGTTCTTTTAAGTAGTTTGCAGCAGTCTCTGTTATTCTGTCATCCACTTGAAGTAAGAAAAATACATGCTCCAATTCTTCAAAATACTTTAATGGAATGGCATTTTGTCTTATATGATAAACCCTACCATCTGTCATGAAATACAACATAATGTATTCTTTCAAGTAGGTATGGTAAACCATCTGTACAGATTCCAGTTGATTCAATCTCTCAGGAGTTGCTCCAATACCTGGTTCACTCAAGGAAGTTGGATCATTGGTAGTGTTGTGTACTCTTCTTTCATCAGCACTTCCCAATCCAGTTTTATCTCTAGCTTCCTTTCCAGTAACTACTCTTGCTTCAAAACCACTTGCAGTAGTCTTCAAAGATTGAGTCTGTTTTGCTTTAGTGAATCCTGGTAAGAGTGTCTTTGATCTATTTTCTGATATCAAGTTAACTTGAGCTCTGTCAGAGGTTACTTACTTCTTCTGAATATCAGAACTTACAATTTCTTGACTCTAAACAACTTGAGCCATGTCAGAGGTTGTTTTAAGAACTTTTCTTGAAGTCAGAGCAAGATCATCCTTTTCATCAGTAATTTCTTCTTCCTCAGGAGGTACATAAACCTTGATAGGTTCACCAACCTTTTCTTTACCCTTGGATCTTGGATCTATCTGTGGTTGTGATCTAGCCAACATTGCTTCAGTATATGTCCTTTCTTTGATCACAATGCCTTTGAGTTTTGGAAGTGAATTTTTACCAGAAGCTTCAGATTTAGATGTGACTTTCTCTGATTTAAGTCTAGCTTCTTCTTCCTTTAAACTTTCCAAGTCCATTCCTGGATTTTCTTGAAGAAATAACTGTCTTGACATTTCCTCATCAAGATCTAGAAGTTCATCAGAACTTATCCTTTTACCAGCAGCAGAACTTATTCTTTTCCCAGTATCAGAACTTGTCCTGTGACTAGCTTGTCTTGATGTAAACCTTCTACCTTGACTATGACCGCTACCCATTCCAAAGTATCCTTGATCATCATTTCCATCATCCTTTCCTTGCAGTGTCTTGTTAGTGTTGCATTTGGACTTAATTACCTTCTCCCCCTTTTTGGCATCAGCAGGTAGTAAAAGAGAGATAAGTAATTCCACTGAGGATTGGATTTTAGTAAGTTGCGATTGCTGAGAAGCTTGATTTGTCAGAATGTCATCAATCTGAGCTTGTTGTTTCTCTTGAGTGTTCTCAATATAAGCAATCCTGTCAATGGTAGGTTGAAAGAACTTTTTCTTATCAATTTTCCAAACTTGTTCTTGTTTGATAAAGTTCTCCTGAATCTTGTGTAGCTCTGCATGAGTAGTTGAATGAAGACCTTGTAGATGTTTAATACTCAATGCAGTGACTCTAAGCTGGATTTTTAAATCATCAGAATTTAACATTTCATCAGCTTTAGTCAAGTGCTCAACAAGATGTATTGCAGTTGGAACACATGAAACTGAGTTCCATTCCTTAGTCCACTCCTGACCTGCAGGAGTTTCACTCCAAGGTACTGGTGCAGCCCCGGTAACAAACTTCTGTACCAGTTCAGACTTAGGAAGAGTCTGTTAAGGAGTATGTCCTGAAGGACCTGCTTCATCAGCATCTACAGTTGGAGCAGCTTCACCAGTATCTCCAGCATTTGCAGCATCAGAACTTAAAGAATCAGTATCTTCTGATAAGACAACAGTGTGAGTAGCAATGGAGGCTTCAGCATCCTCTAATTGCTAATCTGATACTAAGTTCTGATCAACAGCCATATCCTAATGCTCACCTAAAGTCTGATCATCAGCATCTTGATGCAGAGAAGGTGTTGTTGATAACTCTGGAGTTTGAACAGCATCAGTAACAGGTGTTGTGGAAGGATTATTTGCTGTTGGAGCTTCTAAGAGAAATACTTCAGACACAACCAAGTGTTGAACATCAATATCAGCACTTGTGCCTGGATCAACAAGAGACACAGATGGTGAGTTAGCCTTGTCAGATACAGCTTCCTGAGATGGAGTTGATGGAGAAGAAGTGACTGGAGCAAATTCCTTGTCTTGTGAGATCAGAGATTCCTGATCCCCTTCCTTAGCAGCTTCCTCTTCATCATCTGAAACTGGCCTTTGTGCCCTCTGTTTCTTGTACTTCCTTGTTGATTTGGATTCCTTGGGAGTTTCAGGAACTATCATTCGTCTAAGCCTCTTGAGAAGCCTAGAACCCCCAATTTCAGAATCCTTCTGAGAAATCTCTTTCTCAGCTTCAGATACAACAGGTTCTCTAGCAGAAACCTGTTCCTCAGAATCAGATTCATCTCTCAATACAATCCTCCTTCTCTTTTGAGATGTTTGAGGAACATTCTTTGTCCTCTTTGGCTTGGAAGATGAAGGCTTCACAGTAGGTGCTGAAGATGAAGGTTGAGCAGTCTGTGAAGTGGAGAGATAGGATTTGAGATATGTTCTGAGGGTAGGTTGAGTAGAATGAGAGGTAGGTACTGAGGTTGATGGATTTTGGGTGTTTGGAGTTGGTTGGACATCAGAGTAAACAGATCTATAAGTATCAGGATCAGCATTTACCAGGATCTGTTTTACAGACTTAGGAATCTGTAATGGTCTAACCACTTTTTTCTTAGTATCAGCATTTACCAGGTCATTAAAGTATCATTTTGCAACCTTAAAAGGTGGGGTTTGAGTGCTGACTAAATGAGGTTCATCAGTACAGTAAGTGTAAATAAGTTGACAGAATCAAGCATAATAAACAACATCTCGATCCTCTGTCATCCTATCCCCAATAAAACCAATTAAAGCAGTTGCAATATCAAAATGAGTTTGATGAATAATAGCATACCCTATGTGCTGACTCAGAATTGGGATAGCATCAAAATTTGAACATTTGTTCCCAAAAGCTTTGGTGATGCAATCAAAGAAGAAACTCCATTCTCTTCTGATATTAGCCCGTTTCAACTGTCCAAGTTTCGTCAGACTCTTTTCATATCCCAATTCAGCCATTAACTCCTGAAGGGCTGAGTCCCCTGGAATTGAGAAAGTACAATCTTCTGGAAGATGTAAAGCCCTGCGTACTGTACCAGGAGTGACTACAAAGGATGAATCACCCACTTGGAAGATAATACTGGGAGTTCCACGGTGACCACCATCATCAAAAAGTCCAGTCCTCCAAAACCTCAGAACTTGTTGGCTTGAAAAGAATTCAGGCTGTGTTAATGCATACCCAACCTCATTATGTGCAAGAAGATCTTGCACAAAGTGCAATTCAGATGGAGCTTCAGTGTGATCAAGAACTGCAGCATAGTTGTTGGGGACAAACTTAGCTCCATCAATGATTAAATCCTTTGGTGCCATGTGAAAAAAATGAGATTCAAGTATGCCTGTTAGGTGTTTGAGATAATGTCTGTATGAAAAACCAACGTGAGAAATAAAGAGAAAGAGAGTAAAAGTAAGGAGAGAGATAAAATATGAAGAAAATAAAAGATTAAAGAAATCTTCTCTCTGTTGTACTTATACTCTGAACAAAAATGTTACCGTTGGACACCTGTCAGACATGCAGTAATAACAGACAGTTACTGGGCTTGAGAAAACAGGAATCACTACTTACCCATTTGCCTAGTTTCAAGGAAAAACCGTTCCATGTATCAAGAGAAACAGTTTTAATTCAAAATTTAAACCGTTAGCACTGATTGAATTATTTTTCACTGCATCATTAATATTCTGAAAATACATCACATGAAAATGACCAAGATAAATTAGATAAGTAAGTGCTGAAAATGAATCAGAACTTAATATAAAACAAAATTTAAATGGTCATCAGAATATCAATCAGGATTTATCAACACAAGATAAAATAACTCAGAGACAAAATCTTGAAGTAAAAACAACTTTCATTAATATATCAAGACAATACATTTTTTGAAATGGAAATTACATCAGTACTTATACAAGATTTTCCCTAAGCTTCTAAACCTAACATCAACAGCCTTAGTCCTAGCTAAGAAGCCTGACAAAGCTGATGATGAAGAAAAACAGGAAGAAGACGAGATTAAGTCATCTTCTTCTTCCTACTCTCGACAAACAGAATGGTGAGTCTGATGATTCGCTCTTGCTGGCGGAGAGCTTCCAGCCTTTCCTCCTCCAATCGCTCCAGATGGCGATGGTAGTCCATATAGAAGAACAGAAGGTGTGTCAGTACCTCCTGTGAGACAAAGTCCCCATATCTCCTCAGGAATGGCTGTGACATGCCATTCCTGCTGCCACTCGGCACAGCTTAGCTCCATATTGAAGTTTTGGTAGTTCAAAAACATGTTGTATCTAACCATTGTGTTTTTGAAAGAAGAAGTATGAAGATAAGTGTGTGAGAAGAATTTGATGGAAAGACTGATGTGAAGTGGCTGCTTATATAGGCAAGAGAATGCCAGGAGATGCAAAGAAATTGAATGCTGACAGATAGAATTAATTCTACCTCGTCTCCCTAGACTTTAAAAAAGAATAACATTCATTGGAAAGAGGAATCATGGTTTAAAACGCACAAGAAACAAGAAATAGTGGACTGTTCAAGGATGAATACCATTAATCCTAATCATAGTGACTATTAATCTTCCACTTCAACATATTCTAGTTCGAACTGAGACTGTTATCAAATTGTATTAACAGATAAGCCAAGTAAAGGATTAGACTGAGAAATCAGAACTTAGACCTATACCAGAACTTAACAGTCATCAGAACATAATTTCTTAACTCTAAAAAGGAATGCCCATCTTAGTAACTCCTCATACAAGTTCTGAGTTATAGACGTCAGAACTTAATCATCAGAACGTGTAACTAGAACTTGTCCTCAGAATTTGTGCAGTAATGACACAATGACTGTTTATCTAAAATAACATAGACCACCAATGAAATTTTCATCATTCAGATGGAGTGAATAGTGTGTGCATTAAGCTAAATAACAGACAAAGAGTAAAGTCTGATTCACTTCAGTACATCTTAGAAATAAGGCATAACTAAAATTTTGCTAAAGAGTTGTCATTGTCCTGAAACCTACTGATGAATGAGTTCATGCTTGAGTCCACCTCAACTGTTTTGTGCTAATTTTATGCATCTTTTGAAATTCTATTTTACAGTGGCTTCTCAGTGTAAGTGAGTCACGGCTGTTTATCAGAATTTATGCTATTATCAGAGTATTTCTCCAGTAATCATAGAGTGTGAAAAGTCACCAAGAAAATATTTTGCTTTTCTAATGCATATCTACTTAATACCAGCAATGCACTTGGGTCGTCCCTTCCACATTTTTACTCTAGATCTCAAAGGAGTACCTGATTTTATTCTTTGATCTTTTTGCTTTTTCTTTTGATAAGTGAGGTTTATCAGCACTTAGTACATTCAGCAGTTTTACTAGTATCAGAACTTAACAGATGAGTAGCATTATTCTAATTTGTGACTTAGTAATAAGATATACAAAGTAAACTTAACTAAGCTCAATTATCAGAATTTGCTAGTGTCATAGGGTTTCCACTGAAATAATTACTTTTTACATGGAATCATTTGTTTATTGAAGACTACTAGGTCAGTATCTAGCACAGTTATCCTCATAGGATAGAATACGTACTTGAACAGACATATAACTTATCAGAGTTTAGAAACATATATCAGACAACAGTCAGTACTTAAAGACATTTATCAATTAAGCACAGAATACACAATGAGATTAATTCTGTAAATACTGAGCATAAAGTCTGATAACACAGAACAAGACTAAGCAGATTTAGAGAAAGAACCTGAAACCATTCCAAGTTCATTTACCAATCTTGTAAAAGTAGCTTCACACAGTGGTTTTGTGAAGATATCTGCTAGTTGTTGATCTGTGGGAAAAAAATGCAATTCCACTGTACCTTCATCCACATGTTTCCTGATGAAGTGGTACCTGATTCTGATGTGCTTTGTCATTGAGTGTTGAACTGGATTACCTGTTCTAGTTCTGACACCTGTATCAGGATTTCCAATTATCAAATTAGGTGTATGTGATTTTGTCCACTTCCTTGCAGATGGAAGGTTTTCTCGAGAACTGGATGCTCCCCTATGATCCATGCTATTTTCATTTTCATTTTCTGATGCTCCCCCTGAAACTATGCTCTCTGAGTTGGATTCTTCAGTATTTAGATTTTCAGCACTATCAGAACTTGGCTTATCAGAACTTGACGAATCAGAACTTGAAGAGCCAGATGCATGTTCTGATGTTTCTTGAGATGTGGTAGGATCTTGAGTATGCTCCCCCTGCATAGGTGCATCTTCCTTTGACGTAGTCTCCACAGTTTCAATAACATCAGAGTTTAATCCATCAGAGTTTACAGTATCAGGACTTAGTCTGTCAGGATTTTCTGTATCAAAATTTGAGTCTTCATTTTCAAATCTCAGCTGATCATGGTCAATGAAATCTTCAAGACCAGTAATCTTTTTGTCATCAAAAGAGACATTGATAGATTCCATGACCACTTTTGTTCTCAAGTTATAGACTCTGAAGGCTTTTGTGGAAAGTGGATATCCAACAAAGATTCCTTCATCAGCTTTTAGATCAAACTTTGATAGCTGTTCAGGATGAGTCTTGAGAACAAAACACTTGCATTTTGAGTAAAACAAGCAGTCTGCACAGCTTCAGCCCAAAAATAGGTTGGAAGTTTTGATTCTTCAAGCATTGTACGTGCAGCTTCAATGAGAGTTCTATTCTTCCTTTCAACAACTCCATTTTGCTGTGGAGTTCCAGGAGCAGAAAATTCCTGCTTTATTCCATGGCTTTTGCAGAACTCTTCCATTATCAAATTCTTAAACTCAGTGCCATTATCACTCCTTAAAACTTTCACAGAATCTTTGACCATTTTATCCAGATGTTTAATATGATCAATCAAGGTTGATGCAGTTTCACTTTTTGTATGCAAGAAATACACCCATGTGTATCTGGTGAACTCATCCACTATGACCAACGCATACTTCTTCTTTGCAATAGACATGACATTTACTGGACCAAATAGATCAACATGTATTAGATGATAAGGCTCAAGAATTGATGATTCAGTCTTGCTCTTGAATGAAGATTTTCTTTATTTGGCTTTCTGACATGAATCACAAAGACCATCAGGAGCAAATACTGTGTTTGGCAATCCTCTCACAAGATCTTTCTTGACCAGTTCATTTATATTGTTGAAATTTAAATGAGAGAGTTTCTTATGCCAATTCCAGCTTTCTTCAATTGATGCTCTACTCATTAGACAGATTGTAGAACCATCAGTACTTGTTGAAAGCTTAGCTTCATAAATGTTACCATGCCTGTATCCTTTCAGAACAACTTTGCCTTTAGATTTACTTACAATTTCACAGTGTTCTTCAAAGAAATCAACATGATAACCTCTGTCACAGATTTGACTTATACTCAGTAGGTTGTGTTTAAGTCCTGAGACTAGAGCTACTTGTTTAATTATGACATTTCCAAGATTGATATTGCCATATCCCAATGTTTTTCCAATGTTGCCATCTCCATAAGAAACACTTGGGCCAGCTTTCTCCACAAAGTCTGATAGCAGGGCCTTATTTCCAGTCATATATCCTGAACATCCACTGTCCAGAACTAGAATATTTTTCCTGTTGCCCTGCAATCACAAAGACCACTAATTATTAATTTTAAGGACCCAGACTTGCTTGGATCCTTTGGCCTTATTAAGTTTGTTAACATTTGCAGCGGATTTAGCATCAGAGTTTATGTTAACATTTTTCTTATCAGAACTTACACTATCAGACTTTGAATCAGAATTTACACTAGAAGGAACAATGGAAACTTTCTTCAAAGAAGGTTTTATTTGATAATAATCATAGTACAAACTATGATATTCCTTACAAGTATAAATGGAATGCCATAAACTACCACAATGAAAATAAGGATTTTGTGGTTTGTATCTAACAGACTGACTCTTAACTCCTGATTTTGAAGGTAAGGAGTTAATATTCTTATTCTTCCTGCAAAAAGAAGCCAGATGGTTAGAACTTCCACAGTTATGACATGTTTTCCTAGGAGCATCAGGAACAGGTTTATAATCATTGCTTTTATTCACACCTTCCTTTCCATTCCTATTTTTCCTAGGTGATTTTACCTTGTTTGCATTCTTGACATCTTTCAGCTTATGCTTAAGCTGCTTCTTTGTCATTAAGCCTATGTTCACTTCAGCTGTCTTTTCCTGTTTTAGTTTGTCAGAAGTTGATTCCTTTGTAACTTCTGATTTTTCATTTTCAGACTTTACAGTTACAAACTTAACAGGTTTTAACTTTGGTTTTTGCTTATCAACAGACTTAATTTCTTCAGTTCCTTTATCTTTCTTATCTTCTCCATAACCTAAGCCCTCTTTCTAGTTTCCACTACTTAGCAAATTTTGAGTTGTTTTGCCAGAGTTAGTCCAAGTCCTGATAATCTCTCTTTCCTTTTCTAACTCAGTTTTTAGAGATTCATTTAATTTTAGCACTTAATTCCTAACATAAAAAGCATCATCTCTATCCTTCTATGGTTTTAAGATATCTTCTCAACTCATTAATATCATCAGTATGAAAAGCATAAGTAGTCTGAGGTACCTTTGTTTCAGCAGCTTCAGAACTGCTCTCAGCACTTTCTTTATCAGCATTTGCCATCAATGCATAGTTTTCCTCACTTTCAGAGTCTGAGGTGTCTGTCCAGCTTTTCTGCTTTATGACAAGAGCCTTGCCTTTGTCACCCTTTACCTTCTTGCAGTCAGGAGATATGTGGCCTTTCTCACCACAGTTATAGCATTTAACATTGGTGTAATCTCGTCTGTCAGACTTTCCTCCTCTGCCTTCAGATCTTCTGAAATTCTTCTTATCAGAACTTATGCCTTTCCTGGAAAACTTCTTTCCCTTCCTGAACTTCCTGTATGCAATCTTTGTGATTCCTTTCACTATAAGAGCACACAGCTTCATCATCTTCTCATCAGCATCAGTCTCAGGCAAGCTTTCAGAATCTAAGTCATCATCACTCTCAGAACTTGATGACTCAGTATTAGACTTTATGAAAAGAGCTTTACCCTTGTCTTTCTTTGAGGAAGCTGCTTTGGGGAATTCTTCTTCCGCCTTAAGAGCAACTGTCCTTGACTTTCCTCCTTTCCTCTTGCTTCTTTGTTCCATCTCCAGCTCATGAGTCTTGAGCATTCCATAGATTTCGTCAAGAGTTGTTTCATCAAGATTGTAGTTGTCTCTTATTGTCGTTGCCTTCAAATCCCAGCATTCAGGAAGACCTAACAGGAACTTAAGGTTTGAATCTTCAAGATAATACTCTTTATCAACCAATGACAAATCATTCAAAAGTTTGACAAATCTATCATATAAATCATTCAATGACTCATTAGTCTTTGAGTCAAAGTGTTCATACTCTTGAGTGAGTATTGTCTTCCTGTTCTTCTTAATTGTGTCAGTTCCCTGACACCTTGTTTCCAGAGCATCCCATATCTCCTTAGCAGTCTTGCAGTTGATTACCCTGTTTGACATTACATTATCAATGGCACTATGCAGTAAGTGTCGTACCTTAGCATCCTTAGCAATTGATGCTATGTCTTCAGCAGTATAATCACTCTTCTCTTTTGGTACGGTCTTTGCTGCTTCACCTGCAACTGCAACAGCAAGCTTGGTTGGTTTGTGAGGACCTTCCTTGATTCTATCAAGGTATTCTGGATCTGTTGCTTCCAGGAACATGGTCATCCTTACCTTCCATATGGGATATTCAGATGGTCTCAGTATGGGAACTCTGATGGTCTCATACCGACTCTGAATTTGTGTCTTTGGTGATTCCTCAGTTTTGGTAGGCTTAGTTGGAGTTTCTGTGTCCGACATGATTGTGTTTGGATCTTTAACTGTATGTATGTTAACAGATAGGCTCTGATACCAATTGTTAGGTCACACACACACTGTAGAGGGGGTGAATACAGTGTATAGTACACTCAAATCGAACTTTAAGAACTTAAGTAACAGAAAACAAACTTTATTGAAACAATAAACTCTGTTACAGTATGGAACTGTTACCTCTCAGTGATGAACAAATATCACGAGAGCTGCTAAGGTTACAATGAATAATCTTCTCTAATAATGATAACACTTTTAGTGTAAACCCTATGTCTGTGTTTATATACTACACAGTTACAAGATAATCGCTAATTGATATGGAATATAATTCTGCTTCCTAAAATATATCAATCAGATATCTTTTCTTCCAAGTATTCCATTCTTTACGGAATTTCTTCTTCATGCATATCTCTTCTTATGTTTATCTTGATCTTCTTTCCTTTAATCAGCTACTGTCCTTATCTGATTGTCCTTCAGCACTTAAGTTCTGATATTTATCTTCTGATGATTATCTCCTGATAACATAAGTACTGATATCCTTAAGTCCTGACTTCCAGTATAAGTACTGATCAACAGTTAAGTACTGATTTATCCTGTTCAAGTAAGATCTGAAAGCTAAACATAAAACATATTAGCCATGACATTATCAAATATATCTAACACATCCGTTGAAGCTTTCATCCGTTGATGCCTTATTCGTTGAGGCTTTATCCGTTGAAGTTTTATCCGATGATGCATTAGCAGTTGAAGTCTTATCCGTTGAAACACTTATCCGTTGATGGATATTATCCGTTGAAGCTTTAGAGACATCCGTTGAAGCTTTATATCTTATCCGTTGAAGGTCTTCAATATCAGTTGATACTTTTTCACTTATACAAAATTACAAGGCATGAAATATTTACAATTAACCCTCCTATTTGCATATCCGCTAGTAGTCAACATGACTGATAATTTCCCACAACATCTAAGAATTACAACTTGAATCCAGAGAATGAAATATGCTACAATACTAAACTTATTTCTAAGTAAAGCTACTCCTTCAACGGATAGCCAAGATGGTCTTATCAGTTGAGGCTACAAACACTAGATTTCTACTTAAGTGTTTTATTTAACTTATCATCAAACTAATACACATATTCCTAACAATCTCCCCCTATTTATGTCTACTAGATTTGTAGGCATAAATTTGGGTTTAGCTTGATGATAACAAAACACTTGACAAACATATTAACTGTAATAAAGCAGAAATTCAAAAGTGCTGCAAAAATATGTATGCTGAGATGGAATTGAAGAATTACATTGTTTCCAAGGGTGCTCCTTTAGCCTGAGTAGATTAATTTCTTTTCCTTTGACCCCTTATTTTCTTTCCTAGCCTCCTGTCATTCTCCGCTATTTGAAGTTGAAGTTGTCTGTAGAACTCAGCTTCATCTTCTTAATTGATGTCCAACTTAGATTACATATCCTTGAGAGTTTCATTACTGGCAATCTTGAGTTGATCTTCAAGTATGAAAAATCTTCTGACTCCCTTGTTGTCTCTAAACTCCATCAACCAATGAGGTGATTTGTGAACTGTAATTCCTCTTTCTTAAATGAGTAATGTTCTAGGCAAGGCATTGGGCTCCCACCAAGTCTTATTTATGTTGGCAATCTTGTTGAGAATCTCAGTCTTGGCAGTCCTGGTAAAGCCAGAATCCCTTTTTATGGCTGAGTAGAATCTAACCAAGGTAGAGTAGCCTTCATTCAGAATCCTGTAGAGAGGCCAAGTTCTTTCCCCACTTCCTTTGTATTTGAACACTAGTCTTTCTGGTAGCTGTCTATAGGCATCTATACCCCTTACTTCTTCCAGCTCATCCAGATAGAGTTCAATGTCTGAAAATTCCTTTATGTCACAAATGTGAACATAATCATCCTTAGAGGCTTGTGGCTTAGGCTTCTGAGTGAATTTGATTGAGGTTGGAGGAGGTGTTGATTTGATTTTTCTTTTCTGTTTCTTTGATGATGGAGAAGTGGTTAAGAAGGTGGGCAATTTGATGGTGTCCCAATCAATTGGTTCCTCTTTAGGTGTGATTGTTTCACCATGGATATTTATGAAGGGGTCAGGCACAATGGGTTCAGGAATAGAAGGTAGAGGTTTGGATTTTGATTGTGTTTCTTCAGCTTCATCTACAATCTTTCTTTTTGCATTGGCCTTCTTTCTGTTCCCTTTCTGTTCCCTTTCTGCCATTTCTTCTTTTCCTCACTTCTTTCTCCCACATCATCACTAAACATGTCCCCCATACCTACATCTTCACTCTTGTCTTCAATTCCTTTAGCTTGACTTGACTTTAGCTATTTTTCAAGCTTTGCTTGTGCTCTTTTGTCAGCCTTTAGCTTTTTGGCTTCTTCCTTCAACCTTCTGGCTTCTTCCCTCTTGGCTATTGAGAATTTGGGATGTCCTTGCATCACATAGATGCTCTTTCCCTCTCTAAAGATAATAGCCATGTTCATCCTTTCAACCACATCCTTGGTCTCTTTGTGCTTTATGATATTTCCACCCAAAACCTTGTCTTCATTAGGCTTTGGAAGAGGAAAATCCACTTCTTTCATCTGAGCAAAGCTTAGAGGATTCTTTGTAGAGTCCTTATTGGATCTGTTGTTGGGCTTGAGAACCATAGGTTTCATATTCTTGGCAGAAATCTCTCCAACCTCATTCCTCCTTACTGGCTTGAGCTCCATAATAATTGATTCCACCTTTGTGCTATGCTTCACAGATTGTGAATTAGAAGTTGTAGAACCAAAAATTTGTTGCACCTTTACATCAATTTTCCTCCTTTGCTCTTTGACTTGCAATTCAGCTGTTGCTATCTGGATTAGATCAATTCCATCAAGCTTTCCTTTGATTTGAATAGTTAGAGAAGTGGTGATGGCAGGAACTAGCCCTTCAGATATTTGAACTGTTGTTGATGGCTCTCCTCCCCCTTCCCTTTTATTCTCCCCCTTTTTGTTATCATCAAGGATAGGGGTCAAGCCTTGTGCTTTTGCCAGCTGCATTAGTAGATTTGTCTGAGATTGTTGATTCTGAAGAATGGTGACCATAGAGTCTTCAATGATCTGAACTCTGTTTTCCAACCTGGCCAGCCTCTTGTCATCATCAGATTCTCTCCTCAATCTCACTAACAAATCTTGCATAGTACCATATGGCATGACTGAATCCAACTTCTCAGCATTGTAGGATTTCAGATCAGCAATATCCTGCTTGAGTTCACCCACACTTATATTCTGTCTGATATGCGGCAACTGTAAGAGATGCAGAGAGTCTAGATGAGCTTGAAGAATTGCCTTTGTACCAGCATTTGTAGTCTCCTGAAGGGCCTTCTGTATAGACATTACTTGCTTGACCAAAGATACACCAAACTGTCCTGGTGTAGATTCCTTTGCCCATGCCCAGTCAGGTAGATGTGGAACAGAACTTGGGCCTGCTGCTTCCCCTAAGTTCATGCTCTCATCCAAAGAATTAGAGTCATCATCATTAGAATTTGCTCCAAATTCTTCAGATGGCTCACCAGCTTGAGAAGGCAGCCTATTAACAGCAGCTTTATCTCTGAGAAGAGATTCTGAAGTGTGTACAATGTTCAAAGTCTGCTCTGCCTCCACATTGCCCTGAGCAGCCAACAATTGATAGGCTGGAACAGGGTGAGTAAAAGTGTCAGCATCCAAGGAAATGTTATCAATTACAGCTTTGTAATGTTACTGAAATTGTCTTTCCTTTTCAGCATCATCCACAATCATTGACTCACTGGCAATGGCTGGATCCACCCTTGTAGCTTCCGTACCTGCCTTTCTCTCATTTTCTCTATATTCTTGCATCAGGGGCTCCCCCTGGCTCAGACACACCTTTACACCCTCACCCTCACCAACTAAGGTGGCACTCCCCTCACTCACTTTTGCCATGCTGGAAGAAATAGCATGCATGTGTTGACTCTCAACCTCTCCTTTTGCCTGGGAGCAACCCAGCATCTCACTCAAATTATCACTCCCTTCCATCAAACCTAAAAGTGATTGTACAGTAACCATGTCTTCTACAGTTGGAATTGTTTCTGTTATATGTGTAGAGACCATCAACGGATAGGGAGTATCCGTTGAAGTGGAAACTGATGATATCAACGGATAACTGCTATTAAGCTTATCCGTCGAAGAACAACCAAGTGTCAACGAATGAGAGATATCCGTTGAAGAAGGAAAAGATGTAGATAGTGAAAGTGACATAATTGTTGAATCTGTGTGAATTGATTTTAAGTGAGGTGACACAGATTCTTCAACTATATCTGAAAGAATTGGCTGATGATCCAACAAATCATCTAAAAGATGATCATCATCAGGATTTGAGTGGGGCTCCTCCCTGAGTTTTAAAGAGGGAGAATCAAGAATTGATGTGAATATCATATCCACATCCAGAGAGGGTGATGGAGAGTTTGGTGATTGATGTGCTTCTATTATGAGAGAATGGGGCTGTGACTCCACATTTGCTGGAGTCACATCAAGCTGAATTTGAGAAGGCAAAGATACAGGTGGATGTATCTGTGCTGTGTGTGCCCCCTGTGTGGAAACTAGGGTTTTAGCCTTCTTTCTCCTTGAAAAGGCTTTGATTGGTGAATGTGTGGCTTCAGCGTCCCTCCCTCTTTTGTTCTGTGTCCCTGGTTGGGGACTATTTTCAATAGCTGCATCCTTTTGGGAGGATGCAACTAGGGATGTATTTGACTCCTTTTGAACCACCACAATCTTTTGAGAAACTGTGGCTTGGCTGGCTAGGGTACCACTCACCTCTCCCACCTTATCCTGGGGGGTTTCTTGATGTTCACCCCTCCCCTCACCACTCACACCCTGTTCACTCCCTTCAGGGTTTATGGTAGTTGTTACAACTGTTGTCTTTTGAGAAACAACAGAGGTGGTTTTCTTTGACTTGTGTTTTGAAATTTTAGTTTTGGTGGCTTTGGTAGGAACCTTTTGGGACAAAGACACAGATTCCATTGCCATACTAGAAGGCAAAGAAACAATGGGGTTAGAAACAGTAGGAGTTATAGAAGTGTTTACCTCACTTACCTGTGGTGCATTCATTATTGGCAAATATACCAATGGCACCTGGCTGTTGAGGTTGATTCTCAAAAGGTCTGCAAGGACCCTTTTCTCTTGAGCCCAGCATTTGAGTTTATTGCTCTTATTAGATATAACCAACCCTTCAGCAACATGGTTAGCCAATAACATAAAGAATCTAGCATAATAGATGTTATGGGGTCTATTAGCTTTGTTACCTAACCTGGAACCTAATTCTAGCATGACATAGTTGCTAAAATTAAAGTACCTATCAGAAACTAGCATATAGAGCATATTAACAAGAGATGAAGTTATGACATCAAAATTGCTAAACTTCCCAGAGAAAATCTTGATAAAGGCATCTCCAAGAAAACTCCATTCTTTCCTAAGGCCCTTCCTTCTAATACTACCTAAACTGGCAGAATCAAAAGAATAGCCTATGGAATCTAACATAGCAGATACATCTTTATCAGTGTGTGGTGTCATGGCATTATTCTCAGGCAACTTAAAGCAAGACTGTATATCATCACAGTTAATGCAATAATCCTTACCTTTGAGAGAGAAGGCAATAGTCATATCTGTGGAGTTGAACTCTGCAGTTGTCCAAATTTCCTCAATTACCTCACAGTAAATGGTTGGGGCTTCCAGCATTGCATAGCTTAGTTTGCAGTTTTTGATGAAGTCCATCATCTTGTGATAATCAGAATGGGCTTCATTCTTTTCAACCAAGGCTACGAAATTGTTTTTTCACAAACAAATCCAGACTGAGACATAATTTTGACTACCGGTGCCATTGTTGTGAATAGAGGTTGCAGAGAAAAACTTGAGAGTTTTGGGAGAGAAAGAGAATAAAAATTACAAGAAAACGTAAAGTCAAAATAAGAATTCAATGGGCTTTTATACTTTCTTGAATTAAAACGTAAATAAAATGATTAAATGATACTTTTAAATAAATTACAGCCGTTTGAGAATAAAGAAAACTGTAGAAATTCTGAAAACTGCCTTTAATACAAATACATACAACAGTGTATATCTGTATCAACGGTTAAGTAAAAGAATCAACGGCTGTGACTCACTTAAAGTAACTGATGTGACACTTCAACGGATAAGATAAATAGTTATTCGTTGATGATCAACACTATTTTATCCGTTGAAGGATAAAATTACCAGAAATGTATTTGTCTTTCAACGGATAATGAACATCCGTTGATAGAACAATTTTGGCTTTCAACGGATGGGGAATATCCATTGATAGAATACTTTTTAATTAAAGCCAACTTTGTTCTTGCAGTAAATTCATTTCAGGCTTCAAAGAAGATTATAAAGAGGACATAAATTTATGAATAATTAAGCATACCTAGCTCACTTACTAATCTTGTGAATGTTGATTCATCAAGTGGCTTGGTAAATATGTCTGCAATCTGCTTTTCACTTGGAACAAAATGAAGTTCCACTGTACCTTTCATCACATGTTCCCTAATGAAGTGGTACTTGATGTCAATGTGCTTGGTTCTTGAGTGTTGCACTGGATTTTCAGTAATGGCACTGGTGTTGTCACAGAATATAGGAATTTTGTCAACAGTTAGTCCATAGTCAAATAGTTGATTCCTCATCCATAGTATCTGTGCACAGCAACTACCAACAACAATGTACTCAGCTTCAGCTGTTGATGTAGAAACAAAATTTTGCTTCTTGCTGAACTATGACACAAGCTTGTTCCCTAGAAATTGACAGGTGCCAGTTGTGCTTATCCTGTCTATTTTGCAGCCTGCATAATCTGCATCTAAGTAGCCGATTAGATCAAAACCAGACTCTCTAGGGTACCAAATTCCTAGATTTGGAGTCCCTTTGAGATATCTGAAGATTCTTTTAATAGCCACTAAGTGAGATTCTTTGGGGTCAGCTTGAAATCTAGCACAGAGACATGTAGAGAACATTATATCAGGTCTACTGGCAGTTAAATATAAAAGTGAGCCAACCATGCCTCTATAACTTGAAATGTTCACAGACTTTTCAGCCTTGTTTAATTCAAGCTTGGTGGCAGTGGCCATGGGAGTTTTTGCAGATGAACAGTCCATTAAGTCAAACTTCTTTAAAAGATCATAAATATATTTAGTTTGACTAATGAAAATTCCACCACTAACTTGTTTAACTTGTAAACCAAGAAAATAAGTTAGCTCTCCCATCATGCTCATTTCATATTTACTTTGCATTAACTTAGCAAACTTTTTACAAAGCTTATCATCTGTAGATCCAAATATAATATCATCTACATAAATTTGAACAAGTATTGTAGAGCCATTAACATTTCTAAAGAAAAGAGTTTTGTCAACAGTACCTCTTGTGAAGTGATTATCTAGAAGAAATTTTGACAGAGTCTCATACCAGGCTCTAGGTGCTTGCTTTAGTCCATAGAGTGCTTAACAGATGATACACATAGTCTGGAAAATTTGGATCTTCAAATCCTGGAGGTTGGCTTACATAAACTTCTTCCTCCAATTCCCCATTTAGAAATGCACTCTTGACATTCATTTGATAGACCTTGAAATTGGCATGGGCTACATAGGCTAGAAAGATTCTGATGGCTTCAAGTCTGGAAACTGGAGCAAATATCTCATCAAAATCTATTCCCTATTGTTGAGAATAGCCTTTAGCAACCAATATGGCTTTATTCCTTATGACAATGCCATTTTCATCCATCTTGTTTCTGAATACCCATTTTGTGTCAAGAGAACTCTTGTTCTTTGGCTTGGGTACCAGCTTCCATACTTTGTTCCTCTTAAATTGGTTTAGCTCTTCTTGCATTGCTAAAATCCAATCTGGATCCAATAGAGCTTCTTCCACTTTCTTAGGTTCCTCCTATGATAGAAAGCTACTATACAGACATTCATCTTGAGTAGCCCTTCTAGTTTGCACTTTAGATGTAGCATCACTAATGATCAGTTCAAAAGGGTGATTCTTGGTCCATTTCCTTTGAGGTGGTAGATTAGCTCTAGATGAGGTTGCCTCAGTATTGTCATGATGTGAGATAGAATGTTGATTGGTTGAAACTCCCCCTGAGTTGCTGATCCTTTGAAAGGAATTGGGAGCTCTATCAACTGATGAAGTGAATTGATTATCCGTTGACAGACTGTTATCAACGGATGCTTCATTGTGAACTTCAACGGATGATGCACTTTGTCTTTCAACGGATGCTGCATTGCTTCTTTCAACGGAAGCTGAATTATGACTTTCAACGGATGCAGCATTTTGTGCATTATCCAAAGGAAGATTTTGAATTCTTCTTGAGATGCCTTCTTCATCATTCTCATCTTCACTATCATCACAATATATCTCAAAAAATTGTCAAATTTGAGTCCCTCATGATGTCCCTCATCTGTTAGTCCATCAATCTTTTTATCATCAAACACAACATGCACAGATTCCATCACAATGTTGGTTCTTAGATTGTAGACCCTATATGATTTTCCAGCAGAATAACCAACAAATATTCCTTCATCAGCCTTTGCATCAAACTTCCCTTTGTGATCAGGTTGATTCCTTAAGATGTAGCATTTGCAACCAAAGACATGCAGAAAGTTTAAAGTTGGTTTTCTTCTCTTGAATAATTGATAGAGTCATGCCTTTTGCCTGATTAATTAGAGAAATATTCTGAGTGTAACATGCACAGTTAACAGCCTCAGCCCAAAAGTAAGTTGGGAGTTTTGACTCTTCAAGCATTGTCCTTGCAGCTTCAATTAGTGATCTGTTCTTCCTTTCCACCACACCATTTTGTTGTGGAGTCCTTGGAGCTGAGAACTCATGCATGATCCCATTTTCTTCACAGAACAACTTCATGGTTGAATTCTTGAACTCAGTTCCATTGTCACTCCTAATATTCCTTACTTTGTAATCAGGATGATTGTTGACTTGCTTGATATGATTGATAATGATTTCACTAGCTTCATCCTTTGATCCAAGAAAATGAACCCATGAAAACTTTGAGAAATCATCTACAATCACTAGGCAATATCTTTTTCTTGAAATTGACAATACATTGACTGGTCCAAAAAGATCCATGTGTAGCAGTTGTAATGGTTCATCAATTGCAGATTTAAGCTTCTTACTGAATGATACTTTCTTTTGCTTTCCTTTCTGACAAGCATCACACAGTCCATCCCTTGTGAATTCTACTAGAGGCATTCCTCTAACTAAGTCCTTTTTGACTAGATCATTCATTGTCTTGAAATTCAAGTGGGACAGCTTCTTGTGCCATAGCCAACTTTCAACTGGACTTGCTTTGCTGAAAAGACAAGTAATAGATTCTGCATCTGTAGAGTTGAAGTCATCTAAATACACATTCCCTTTTCTAACTCCAGTTAGAACCACTTTATTGTCCTTCTTACTTGTGACAATACAGGCTTCAGAATTGAAGGAAACAGTATTCCCTCTGTCACATAGTTGACTGATGCTCAATAAATTGTGTTTGAGACCATCAACCAATGCAACTTCATCAATGATGACATTTTCTTTTGAAATCAAGCCATATCCCATAGTGAATCCTTTGCTGTCATCTCCAAAGGTTATGCTAGGGCCAACTCTCTCCTTGAACTCTGTGAGCAGGGTGAAATCTCCTGTCATGTGTCTTGAACAGCCACTGTCCAAGTACCATAGATTCCTTCTTTTTCCCTGCACACAACAAAATCAATCAAGTTGATTTTGGTACCCAAGTTTCCTTGGGTCCAGCCTTGTTAGTCTTTTTCCTAGACTTCATTCCTCCTGCATCTTTTGACTTAGGTAACTTTGGGTCAACCTTGGTCTCAGATGTAGTTGGTTGAAGTGTAGGGTTAGTCACAGAATCATTTAGCACATTTGATTGAATTTGATAAGGCATAGATTGTGCAAACATATTATTCCACATAGGCATATTGTATGGCATTTGAGGCATACTAAATGCAGTAAAATAAGGATTATTAATATATGGCATGTTTGCAAAATGTGCATGGGGATTCTGATGAGACATAACAGGCATAGCATGCAGAGGTGACATAGACATGTTAGGCATGGAGGGATTTGAAGGCATGGGAGCATTCTTAACAGATTTGCAGTTATCAGATAGATGATTAACACTTTTACAATGTACACAACTTTTTCTAGGAGCATACTTATTAGGTGTGTAATTGTTATGTTTATTAATCCCTACCTTCCCATTTCTTTTAGATTTTCTTTTAGTTTCTTTTTTATCCTCAACCAACTTAAGACTATTTTTCAGCTGATCTAAAGTCATGTGTCCTATATTCACCTTACTGGCATCTTTGGATGTGCTAGCTCCTTCTTTGACAAAGTTCTTGAAAGTTGAACCATCCTTCTTATTGAGATTTTTATTTTTAAGATTACTTGCCTGTTTTAATTGATGAGCCTTCAACGGATGCTCTTTTTCTACCTTCAACGGATAACTTTCATCATCCGTTGATTCCACATCCGTTGACAATCCATCAATTAATTCTAACTCCTTTTTGTTTTTCTTCCAGGCATTCTCACAGAATGATTCAATTCCCTGAACCTTGGCAATCTGAACACTAACATCCCTAGATGTTTTCCAGGCCTTGATTACCTCTTGCTCACTTTCTAACTGTTTAGAAAGAATTTCTACTTTCTTAACAGCTTCTTCTAGTTCACTCTCAACAGTCAAGCATTTAAGTTTAATCTTTTCAAGCTCAATTACCTGATCCTCTAACACAGCATTCCTATCACTTAAAAACACATTATTCTCTTTGATCCTAGTGTTTTCTTTAGCTAGTGATTTAAGAGAAACACACAAATGATATAATTCATTGGACATATCATTTATGGCTTCATTGCATTCATTTTTAGAAAGCTGAGAGAGATCAGTAGTAATTACCTGGGTGCTTGATGAACTAGTTTCATTTTCATCAGAATTAGCCATCAGGGCTAGGTTGACATATTCCATATCATCATCTTCATTGACTCCATCGGTTGCCCAATCGTCTTGAGTGAGAAAAGCTCTTTCCTTTTGTTTGAGCAAATCAAAATACTTCTTTTTGTAATCAACTTGCTCAAGTTTCTTCTTATCAGAGGTTGGCTTCCTACACTCACTTGCAAAGTGTCCACTAATGCCACAGTTATAACATTTGAACTTGGATTTGTCCACCATGTTTTTGTTTGGCTTAGTGAATTTTGTATTTTCCTGAATTTCATCTTTGCAAACCTCCTGGACAGAAAAACCAGATGTTCATCAACATCATCAGAGTCATCCTGACTGGAATTGTCTTCATCCTCAGCTACTTGCTCCTTACCCTTGCTTGATTCTGATTTGCTTGTGCCAATTTTGAGACTTGGCATTATCTTCTCCTCATTCCTGGCTTCAATCTTCTCATTGTCAGGTACAAGTGCAACTGATCCTCCTTTTCTCTTTCCCTTTTCCAACAGCTCATCCTGCTCCATTTCAAGTTCATAAGTCTTCAAAATTCCATATAATCTTTCAAGTGTGAAGTTCTTATAATCTTGAGAATTTCTTAGAGAGATAGTCATAGGCTTCCATTCCTTTGGTAGAGACCTCAGAAATTTTAAGTTGGAATCCTTGACTTGGTACACTCTACCATACAGCTTCAATCCATTTAACAGTTTCTGAAATCTGTTGAAGGTATCATTTAATGATTCTCCTTCTTCAAAGTGAAAATATTCATACTGTTGAATAAGAAGCTGCATCTTGTTCTCTCTAACCTGCTCAGTACCTTCACAGATGATTTGTACAGTATCCCAAACTTCCTTTGCAGTTTGGCTATTGATGACATTGTCAAACATATCTTGATCTAAGCCATTAAACAAAATGTTCATGGCTTTCTTGTCCTTGCGAATTTATTCCATGTCTTCAATAGTCCATTCTGCTTTTGGCTTGGGAATGGACTGTCCAACAGCAACTGTTGCAGTAGCAGTTGTGGCCACTTTGTGAGGGATGTGAGGACCATTTTCAATACAGTTGATGTAGCTTTCATCTTGAGAAAGAAGATGTAAATGCATCTTCACTTTCCAGTGATGATAGTTATCTTTTTCCAGGACTGGAATCTTTATACCAATATCCTTCCTACTCATGTTGATAGCAGGAGGATTCTTCTGTGCACTCATGATGTTAGCAGAATAGATCTTTAAACTCTTTGTATGTTAAGAGCTTGCTCTGATACCAATTGTTATTCCCAGTGAACTAACAATGAGATTTACAGAAGGGGGGTTGAATGTAAATCTCAAAACAATTTCAAGTTTTGAGCAGTTTCTAAGGCTAAGTGTTTTAGTGAGCAAATGTGTGTGAATTGTTTAAAGCTAATACAGACAGATATGTATTCAAACACAAATGTAAAGAACACAAAGAACTTAAAAACTTTTCTGGTGGATTTGTTGTTCCACCGGAGATGTGTTATTTCAGAAAATCTGTGATTCAAATAATTAAATCACAGCTGCTTCCTAGTACAAACTAGATGATTTTCTCTCTGGATTTTTCTAAACAGCTCTGGAAAATTCTCATCTAATTACTAGCTGCTACTTGGTTTATATATCACCAAGTTTACAAGTGAAGACAAAACTGTAAAATACAATTAAAAGGCTCTTCACATGTTTCTTCTTCATTTCTCTATCCAATGCAATTTAGGCTTAGCTGTTAATCTTTGAATACTCCCTAGTTTGCACCAGAATGGAAATGCTGCGTTTTCTTGATTCCTACTAGAGGCTGCCACATTCCAGTTTGTCTCTGTCAACCCATGTGCCTCTGTCAGCTTATGAATTGTCACTATCAACTGCTATTGAACTAAGCATCCGTTGAAGCTTTCATCCGTTGATGCCTTATTCGTTGAGGCTTTATCCGTTGAAGCTTTATCCGATGATGCATTAGCAGTTGAAGTCTTATCCGTTGAAACACTTATCCGTTGATGGATATTATCCGTTAAAGCTTTAGAGACATCCGTTGAAGCTTTATTTCTTATCCGTTGAAGGTCTTTAATATTAGTTGATACTTCTTCACTTATACAAAATTACAAGGCATGAAATATTTACAATTAACCCTCCTATTTGCATATCCGCTAGTAGTCAACATGACTGATAATTTCCCACAACATCTAAGAATTACAACTTGAATCCAGAGAATGAAATATGCTACAATACTAAACTTATTTCTAAGTAAAGCTACTCCTTCAACGGATAGCCAAGATGGTCTTATCCGTTGAGGCTACAAACACTAGATTTCTACTTAAGTGTTTTGTTTAACTTATCATCAAACTAATACACATATTCCTAACAATGCTTGTTATTGAGTCATGCGAATTGAGATTATTTAGTAAAGTATGGAGTTTAAAGTATATAAGTATACACTATTAAGTGCTAGGTGTTATGGTTGCGTCGTAATGTATGTGATACGATGACTAATTGATTTGAAGTATACGACTATATTGTATATCATGCAATGTGAATATGATCGAGTATATACACTCTTAGGGTATTGCGATAAGGGTTAATTGTTAAGCGTTCTGGGAACATCGAGTGAGAATCTAATTAGGGTTTGATTGTAGATTCAGAACGTGAAGGCATTCAGGCTAGGAAATGGAAAGGTGTTCTAGGTGGCAGTAGTTCAACCCTCGTAAAGCAGGAAAGCAAATTCAGGAAAGTAACTCTGCCTACTTGTATAAGTTGTGTATTGAAAGATATTGATGATGCCATGATAAAGTATTGATCTTTTATAACACTTGTGATAACCTGTTAGTGATTCTTGAACCCTGTTATTGATTCTTTGAAACATCCTGATATTGTTCTTGTAACGACTTAATATACTTATTGTCCAAGCCCCTATAATAGCCCTGTTGATTCATATCCTAATTACCTATTGATTCCTTTGGATACCTTGAATTCTCGTGAACCTTATAAGAATCTTTATGAGCTCCCTTGCGTATTGTTTCGATTAACCTAAGTCCTTATACCATAATGATTTCTAGTACTATTCTGAATCCTTAACCCTCATACTTTGATTATCATTTGATCTCGACCATAGTATTGACCTCTGATTACTTTTGATTCATTCAATCTTTTGAATTCTTGAAAATGAACTTAAGAATGATTTTCGACTCGGAAGAGTCCGAATAATTTTATATTCTTGGTAATGATAAAATGAACTTAGTCAAACCTTTCTTTTCCAACATAAGGTTTTCCAAATGAACTCCAAATATATTATTTAATATTATCATATATTAATTAAAATTTTGATTTGACATTTTATTGACATGCCTTTATAAAAGGGGTATTGTATAGCTTCAATATTATTATATAATTTTCTATTTTTCAATTAACCGAGCACACATTGTACATAATCTTTTTATTTTTGGGTTTTAATTAATGAAATTCACATGCATAACATTTTTTTATTGTTTTCACCATTATATTACTATTTTAAAACTCGTGCGATACACAAATTATTTTTAACATTATATAATTATATTTAAAAATTTTAAGTTTTAGTTCAAATCAAAATATATAAATTATTTTTATTCTGATATTGTAATATCCGGAAATTTTGCGACTATAATTATATATTTAATAAATAAATATATGTTTCTTATCGTGCATTTTCATTTTTCTAGAATTTCAAAAATGCAATTTAAAGCATCGTTATCACTACATGTTACATGGTATCCGTTCTATAGCATATTATGTGTTTTAGCATGCTCTATAATTATTTTCGGGTATTATTATTATTATTTTAAAAAATATTTCATTCTTTAAAAGTTTATCGAACCGGACCCCTACCGCGACCTCAAAGCCTCTAAATTCATGTTGTTATTTTTATAAAATCATGGGTATTTCAAAGATCCGTTCTTTTTGCATTTTTGAATCATTCATATTTTTTTGGAATTTTGACATATATATTGTATTTATTTAAAAATAATATTTTTTAAAATCATTCCTCATAAAATTAATTTTGGGGCTAATTATTCTTGTTAAGGGATTAAAAACACCCTTAATTAATTTTAAGGTATCAATTGGCTGTTAGTATAAATAGCTTTTTAATTTTTAAAATTATTTATAAAAATCAGAAATTTACTAAAAATAATAAATATCTCCACGATAAGATTTACAGGTGTTCTTGAGTTTTAAAGATCAAATCCAATTTTTAAGGGGTTAGAAGTGTTTATTTTCGGTGTGCGAGTAATCAAAATAATCTGTTTACAATCTTCTACACATTTCAATCATCAAAATCAATCGAGAAGTGGTAATTTTGAATTCGAATTTCTAGGGTTCTTGTCGCAAATTGGGGGTGTTATTATCGTGGATTTATAGCTCTCTCTCTCTCCCCCCCTCTCTCTCTCTTCTCCCTCTCTCTGTATGTAGCATGGATGAATATCTCAAAATCTTGTTTGATAAATCTCATTTCAGGAGGTTGTCATTATACCCGTTTCGCGATAACAGAACAAGAAGAAACACAAATTACATGTCTATATACTTGGTTTTGGCTGAAAAAAATAATCCACCTATCGATGTTATTATTAAGTTCTTCGTGTATGACCAAGCACGAGAGAGATACTTGATGGTAGAAGGTACATTGCCCATGAACATCATATAAGTTATACCTTTGTAATACTATCAGTTGTCTATGCAAGAAACTACTTCTTTTCCTATTAAATTTTAAATTTTCTTGTAGACGCTAATAATCAAGTGAAGAGATTCGACAAAGCGAGGAGTGTACATGGGATTTCGGAGTTCATCTTGGTGACTTCATTTTCTGATACTTCCAATGGATATCTACAAGATGACATAAGCTGTGTGTTTGGTGTAGAGCTCTATTTTGTAAAGAATCGCGTGAGCAAGACAATCGTAAGTCTGTCAAATGTTAATATACCAGATGACGAAGAACTTTTCACATGGAAAATTGATAATTTTTCCAAGAGGCACAACAAACTCTATCACTCGCATCCCTTCCTAGCCGGAGAAAGAAAATGGTAAGCTATATATTGGTCATTACATGAAGTTTATTATTAGTTACCAAGTACATCCAACGCAAATTGCACTTCTATTGGAGCACAAGCATGCAACATGACAATTTGCAGAGCAAGTATCACACTTGTATCTCTAATCTGTTGAAAGTAGTTGACGCCCTAAGAATAGTTTAGCTATCTACATCGCCTCTTCAGTATATAGAATCCGTTTACAAGTCTTTTGTATGTGTCTTTTGTATCTGTTAAGAGTATTTCGTATGGTTACAAAATGATTTTGTGCTTCGGAAGGTGTCAGATGATAGCCAGGCGTCTTTGATAAAGATTTGTTGTGTCAGTTCGCTATGTAGCCGAGCTATTTAGTTCACATGATTTGGTAGTGATCTATCGTTATTTCAATATTTTATTATTAGGAAGCTGATAATTTACCCAATATGGGAGAACAAGTGGTAGGCTTTAGGCCTTGTGTTGGACGGGACAAATAGCGCAAACAGCGGCAGCATGAGTGGCTTCCTGAATTTCAGAAGTCTTAAAAAGGAATGGCGACCAGAAATTATACGCAAAATACATGCTTGTTGTCAAAGACCGGTTATATCACAGGGAGATAGCCAGAGAAGGTAATAAATGTACATACAAGTATATATGACTATGATTTAGGCCAAAATTCAAGAGATACCTTAACATTCTTTTGACAGGAAGCGACTATATTAGTGAAGTAACTACTTGTAGGATCAGAAGAAAATTTCTGGAACTGATTAAATTACATGACCAGTCCAAAGGTTTATTAGCAAATGACATTCTAATTGTTCAAGTATGCGCCAATGCTATTTCTTATTAGCACAACTGTCAGGAAATCAATATATTTTTAACGAGTGCGGGTTTTATAGAGAGGACATATACTATGAGACTATCAATATATTCTTAACGAGTTCAGGTTTTATAAATTATTATAACTTATTTTTCAGATATATTTAAACTGTGTGATGATTAGAGTTAGTAATTTTGCTTTTGGTGCTATTTGTCTCGTTCAGTATGAGGCCTAAAGCCAACCACTTGTCTATTAAAAGATGGAAATTTGATCCGTTGTGGGAACATAATGAAATTTCACAATACCATTCATTATATGCTCTCGTATGAAATGATACCTTATATCAATATGTTTGGTCCTCGAGTGCTGAACAGGATTGTTTGAGATTGTTATGGCACTTGTGTTGTCACAGTAGATAGGAACGTTGTAGCAACTAGGAAATTCACGACGATGATTAAGTGCATAAAATATACTTTTGTGTTGTAATCATAAATTACGTGAATAAAGAGTGATTATGTGTTGTTATGTAAAGTAGAATGTTTAAAAGAATATTATATTCCAGTGATGTGTCGGTTGGTATAAAGAGAATGATTGAGAAGCGTAGTTGAAAACGCTCAGTGTCGGGCCGTCAGTCAGGACGCAACCCGTTACGCTAAAAGTGTATAATAATTAAAAGGGGAATTTTTGTGATCGAATGTGTTATGATATGAGTTGTAATATGTGAATATGTGCTATTACTTGAAAATATGCTTGACTATGTGCTCTGGTTATCTTTTTTTAGATGATTTTAAGGGATTTTATTTGATTTAAAATAAGGTTTATTGAACCTTTAAGTGTTTTTATAAAATTATCCAAGTATGGTCAGGACATGAAATTTGTTTTGCTATCTTCGAAATAATCCTAGAAACTTTACAAAAATGATAGATCAATTTATTTCGTGATCGGTGAATTTTAAAATGATTTATGGAGTTAAAATGTTATTTTCAACATAATCTTGTAAAATTCGTATCAAATCAACCGTTCGCACAAAAATTATTTTAAAATATGGCTGAAAAGCTAAATTCTAGATCTACGTTCTAAAATTTTTATTCTTCGCATTCCCATCTTTTCTGAGAGACTTATTCATTATTCAAATTCGTTTTTAGATTGAAAATTAAGGAAAAAGTAGCAAAAAGAAAATCGTAGAAGCTAGTGGGAAAAAGATCTTTATACCCCTGGCCATTCATTATATATATCCTCCCTCCTCTGTCCCTTTATCTCTTTCTTCACCCCGTCCCTCTCTCTCTTTTCTCTCTCTCACTCCTGAAATCTCTCTCTCTCTCTCTCTCTTCCTCTCTCTACACCTCTTTTCTTCACTTAATTTTTATGGATTCTTCCATAAAACTTCATTCTTAATCCATATATGGGCTTTAAATATTTTCCATATGTGTGTAGGTGTTTACATGCGTGTGTGTATTTGTGTGTGATGTTGAGCCGAGAACCTTGGTTCGAAGTCTTCTTGCAAGTTTCGACTTTGATCTTCTTGATTTGTGATAAATGGTTAATGCATGTGATATTTTTTGTTGTTTGATAGTAAAATCGGAGGTTTTTATGGTTGGAAACCACCGAATGGGGGCACCACCATGAAACCACCGCCACCGGTGATGAACTCCGGTGAACCGGTGGTGAGTTATGATGTACGAACTGAACTCTAAATTAAAAGACATGATTCTCTCAAGTTGCATTCGTTGTTTTGTTAAAAACTGAATGTGTTTTATTTTTGAAAGTAAATAAGTTGATTTTAGTTAATGAAAAAGAATTATAGACTGATTATTTTAGGAATTGTTGATGGAATAGAATGAATTGTGGGATATAAGTTCAAATTAGTACATGCATGTTGCAATCTTTGGTATTTTCAAATGATCTTGAATTGGTTTAAGGTTGATAAGTTGATTTGGTTGATTGAAAATGATTTTTAGTATAAATGATAGCATTAGACTAGTTGCATGTGATTTTGGATGGTTTTGTGCTATGTTGAGGTTCGAATTTTGTGAATTAAAAGGAGAAGAATGATTGATTGCTTAGATTGATTATGGTTTAAGTATTTAAAGAATCTTTTGATTTGATTAATTGGTGTTTAGTTCGAAATTTGACTATTATAAAAGGGGTTTTTGATTTGATTTAAGATTATTTGGTTGATTTGATTCTAGAGTCTAGTTAAATGAATGCATGTTAGGATATAAGATTGCATGATGATGTAGTTCATATGTTTGGTTCGAAATTTTGATAAAAGGATTGAGATGCTTGTTATTCCCAGTGAACTAACAATGAGATTTATTCGGAGCGTGAAGGCATTCAGGCTAGGAAATGGAAAGGTTTTCTAGGTGGCAGTAGTTCAACCCTCGTAAAGCAGGAAAGCAAATTCAGGAAAGTAACTCTGCCTACTTGTATAAGTTGTGTATTGAAAGATATTGATGATGCCATGATAAAGTATTGATCTTTTATAACACTTGTGATAACCTGTTAGTGATTCTTGAACCCTGTTATTGATTCTTTGAAACATCCTGATATTGTTCTTGTAACGACTTAATATACTTATTGTCCAAGCCCCTATAATAGCCCTGTTGATTCATATCCTAATTACCTATTGATTCCTTTGGATACCTTGAATTCTCGTGAACCTTATAAGAATCTTTATGAGCTCCCTTGCGTATTGTTTCGATTAACCTAAGTCCTTATACCATAATGATTTCTAGTACTATTCTGAATCCTTAACCCTCATACTTTGATTATCATTTGATCTCGACCATAGTATTGACCTCTGATTACTTTTGATTCATTCAATCTTTTGAATTCTTGAAATTGAACTTAAGAATGATTTTCGACTCGGAAGAGTCCGAATAATTTCATATTCTTGGTAATGATAAAATGAACTTAGTCAAACCTTTCTTTTCCAACATAAGGTTTTCCAAATGAATTCCTACTGGATTGGATTGAGATGTAAGAGACTAGTGGGACTAGTCCAGTCATATAAGAGACTAGCGTGGCTAGTCCAATTTAAGGCTGAAATTATGCCATAAGTACCTTAACGACCAGATGGAGGTCGGTACAGGCTGATCACCCGTATTATTTATGAAAGTTAAAGTAGTCCAATCATGGGCTCCTTACCACTTTATAAAGAGAAATTGAATACCTTTACTTATCAATCGCTTTTTTGAAAATAAAATGCTTTAAAATGATCTGTGATGAGTTGACTGTGTTATTATTTAGCATACATCTTTGAGAACCCTGGTTTTATTCAGATAGTGTTAGCAATCATATATTGATTCCCAGAGTTGAATAAATTCTTGCTTTCCTCTTGAGAGATCCTTTGATGTCCAAATAATGATTTGTGATGAATGTCGGCTTTCACCCTATCTTGAGCTTCGATTCCTGAAAGCCCAAAACCTTTCTTCATAACCCTCCCTTTGCAAAAGATAGAAATCTGCCACCTAGAGTCGCAAAGTGGAATGCCTTAGAAGAGAATTTGGTATATTATTATCTTTGCATTATAGAACTGTCATATAGTTACTTGCTGAGCTCTTTATGCTTACATATTTTACTTTGTTCTAACCATGGAAGTTAGGCGAGAAGATGGCCATACTTAGGCGCACTGCTCGTAAGAGCGTACCTGGTGGCCCTTACCGTGTTGTAGGTTTCCAGATGCCAGAGCAGGTAGTACAGGTTGTGTGAGCAAGCGCTTTAAGTTGGAAGATTGTAAAGATATAATGGGTTATCTGTCGGTTCCAAGTCGGAATTAATTATGTAAATTTGATAATATATTTTGGCTTGTAATATTAATATGCTGGTTAATAGTTTTATCTTGTCACATACTTAATCCTGTTTATATCATGTTAGTAGCTAATGGGGGTTTATAATTATTTATTGTTAGTTTAATATTGTGTGGGTCCTCATTTCCTAACCCCGAGATTGAGGACGTCACAAGTTGCTATTAGAGCTACAGGATCTAGTCCTTGAGACAAGTTAGGATAAAGGGGTATTTTAGGTATATATCTATATTGCGAGAGTGTTCGACTCATATAGAATTGAGTTAGACTATTAGGTATAGTCTAAGTGAAGTAAATAGTTAAAGTAGCAATTAGAGTTAGGGTGTGAGTCAGTTGGAAGTCTTATTTAACCCTAATATTGTTTCTTGGTTGTTGTTTTGCATTTTCTCTCAGGACCCCAGTAGTGGTAGAGATTCCGATTCAGAGATTAGTTTGACCGGTACCCCAGTGGACCCTATTCCACCCTCTTCAGAGGAGCCTGTGTATGTTAGCTCAGATCTGGAGGATGATCCATCTGAGAGTAATGAGATTCCTATGCAGATATCACCGTTGAGGACAGAGTCAGAGCCCCCAGACCCTGAGCCAGAGTCTGAGATGCCTAAGATTGTGCATGTTAGTGTTGGTGGCAAGTTAGCCCAGGAATGAGACTTTTTTTACTCCCGCATTCTTGAGTTGGGAACTTTGGTGGATAGGTTAACTCAAGAGTCTAGGAAGAGGACTTCAGCTATGGAGGATGAGTGAAGAGCTCAGATTCAATTGGTGGAACAGGTTTCCAGGAGGAGATTGGATGAGGGACCATCCACTAGTGATGCAGATGCTGAGGCCCGGAGGCTGCATAAGATCATTCGATGGATGTTGGTTGGGTTGAGAGAGATTCTGGACAATTAGGCAGTGTTGGTCAGACGGAACATCTGGTGGAGCCCGTAGTTTTTGTGGTTTCTTTTCAGCGCCAATAGGCTTTGGGATACTTGGTCAGATGCTGGGATCCCTTTTTTATTTGTTTTGTGGTGTTGTATTTCAGGACCTTGTATCGTAGCGGTTGTTAGAAGTTAGGGGTAGATAGGGGGATGTTTTCCAGTTTTTCCTCTGTTTAACCCTGCTATATTATTGTACCTGAAAGGCATATGTCATAGCCTATTTATTTATTCGAGGATTTAACTCAACTCAAATAAGAATGTAACAAGTAAATAGCGGTTCTATCGTCAAAGAGATCTCTCAAAGTAACATCTGTCAAAGGATTAAGAAACAATGTTCATCTACAGACTTGATGAATTACTTTACTGGAAGAATTTCAAGAAATTGATCAAGCCTCAGTGATATAAATCAAGATTGTGGATTTAATCAAGTGACATAGATCTAGTCAGGTTATCAATTAATTACAGGGATTTAATCTGAAGAAAATCAAGTTATTAAAGTCAAGACATGAAGAAACGTCACAGAAGTTAGTCACTCATGAACCAGACAGTACATCGAGTGTCAATATTGAAGTGGTGGAATTGATTCATAATTTTCAGAATATTTTCAGAAGAATGGTTGTTGTTTAAGAGTAGTATTAATTCTCTATTAATTAATTAAGTCATATAATTTAATTAAGAAAATAAATTATATCTGCAAAGATTAATTTATTGATTAATTGAATTACTTGATTAATTAATCTAGAATTAATATTAAGAATTTTCAGAATTGTAATTGAATTAAAATCAGTTTTAATTCAATAAGACAATTAAAATTGAACTGGCATGACAATCCAGATTGTCATACCGATTGTCATGGCAGGCCATTTCTAATTGTCCTACCTAAAGTTCTAGCAGGGAGGAGATTGTCTTGCCAGTTCAGTTTGATAGTCTTGCTAGTTCAATCTATTATCTCACCGAAAGTCATGGTGGTTCAGCCTATTGTCTTGCTAGCTCAACAGATTGTGTCACCGATTATCTCGTCAGTTCATTTGATTTATGTTGATTGATTAAAAGACAACTGCAACAGACATTCATTCTAAACCTACAACATTCAATACAGAGACCAATTAACTCAAGAACAGATAGAAGCAGCAGCCGCCAAAGTTTAACTCTCAATTGCATTTCAGTTCATTTATTTCTAGTCATTAAAGTTAAATCTAAACCACTAGAAATCATTCTCTTGTTCTTGTGTAACTATCTAGCGGATCAAAATCCCTAGAACTTAATCTCAAATTGCTTTTAGCATTTGATCTTTTTATTGCAAAAATAGAAAAAGTTCATGTCGAATTTATTCTAGATTTGTAATAATTTATTTGAGATTAATTCCTTGTAAACGATACCGTTGTTGTAACACCTTTCAAGTTTAATAATAGTTTTATTTAACTTAAATTTTGTTTCACTTTTTTATTCCGCATTAAATTCGATTAAACGGTAAAGTTTGTATTCAACCCCTCTTCTATAAACATATTGGGACCTAACAATTGGTATCAGAGCCTTCTGATTAACGAACAAATCAAGATCCTAGACTTTTGTGATTCTTCCACTCCTTGAATTTTTATTTATTCAAAAATTCATAATGACTTCACAAAAAGTTGGAACTGTTAAAATTCCACTATTCGATAAAGAAAATTATATTATGTGGAAGAAGAAGATGCTCTTGTTTTTACAAGTTGCAAATCCCAAATATCTGGACGTGTTAAAGAAGGGTCAAAAAATTCCGATGGTTATTGAACCAGAGGTTATAGAAGATAAAGTTGTAATTACCAAAGCTAGAACCTATGCAAAAGAGCCTGAGGATTTTACTCCTGCTGAAAAGGAAGAAGCCTCCTTGGATGCCAGCCTTCAATTAATTTTAGTTGATTCCCTTGATTCCTTGATGAACAGACATGTGATGAACTGTAAAAATTCCAAACACATCTGGGAAACTATTGAGGTGATTAATGAAGGCACATAGGAAGTTAGGGAGAACAAATTAGAGATCCTAACCTCTGAGTATGAACATTTTAAATCCAATCCAGGAGAAGGAATTACTGAAGTGTTTGAGAGGTACAATGTATTGATCAACAACCTGAACATAAATGGAAAATATTATTCAATCAGGGAGGTCAACAAAAAGTTCCTTTTAACACTGCCAACTCTTCTTGAACATAGAATCACTGCCATAAGAGAAGCGAGAGATCTAAGTGAGATTTCTTTGGACAGGCTCTATGGTGTGTTAAAAACCTATGAGTTAGGAGCAGAATCAGCAGAAGGAAGTCTACGGGAAAGGTAGAGTGGTCAACACATCTACTGCTCTAGTAGCTGAACAACAACAACAATAACAACAACAATCTGAACAGTCAGAGAGAATGGTATAGTCTTCGAAGGCTGAAGAAAATGTGATAGTAGTAGAATTTGATCCTCCTACTACAAATCAATGCGGTGATGATTTTTACTCCTTGGAAGAGCTGGAGTAATTGGAAGATGAGTCAATGGCCCTGATTGTCAAGAGATTCTCCAATGTCAGATTCAAGAGGAATCCCAAGTTCAAGTACAAGTCCAACTACAACAGATTCCGGAAAGGTGGATCTTCATCCTCTAACACCAGTAGTGGTGGATACAAAACATGGATGGTTGATCGGAGCACCATTCGATGCTTTAACTGCAATGAGTTGGGACACTTTGCCACATAATGCAGGAAGCCAAAGCAAGTAAGGAAGAACTTTTATGATTCTAATCAGAAGAGTAAATTTGAAAGGGCTTACCTGGCAAAGGGAAGAAGCTGGGATGACACTGACAGTGAAGATGAAGAAGTTGGGAATCTTGCTCTTATGGCTATTGATGGAAACACTTCATCGTCAAGAAAAGAGGTAAAATTTACTGATGTTGAATTAGTTTATCATCTAGGAGGCTCCTTAGATTGTGCTCATCGTGATAATGAAATGTTAATTCAACAAATCAAAGACCTTGAGAAAGAGGTCAATGAATTAAGACTTGTGCACATTAATCAAGACAAATTGAAAGAACAAGTATCTTTTCTAGAGAATAGAGTTGACTGTTATAGACAACTCGAAACTATTCTCAAAGACAAGATCACCGGTCTTGAGATTAAGGTTAAAGCTTACTTTAATTCTTGCTCGAAGGCTAAAGAGTTCTACAATAAGCAAGCTATTAATCAAACATCTAGAGTAGGTTATGATTACAATGTTGCTATTGGAGAATTAGGCATAAACTCCCCTCCTCATGTCTGTGCTAAAGGTAGGGAAGTTCCATATGTGCTTAAGGGTGTTGATAAACCCCTCTATAAAGAATCAATTGCTGAACCATTTGATGAGACCTTTTTTATTATTCAAGAAGAAATACGTGCTGAAGATCTTGCTAATGAGAAGGTTGTTTCCAAGCCAAGTGTGTCGAAAGTTCCAGTCAAAGTTGTGAAAACAACTAAGACTAACTCAGACACACATGAGTTGGATAACAAATATGCCATGTCTACCATGCATAATTTGCCTGTTGTTAATTCCTCTCATAAAGTATGTGGTGTTCCTAATTGCATGTCTTGTGCTTTTAATTTGATGTATGCTTATTTTAATGGTAAGCATGTTTCTAGTGATAAGACTACTCCTCGTCAGCATGTGAATAATAGGAAGCATAATAGGTCTAAGACTGCTAGTCCTCCTAAGGCTAGAAAGGAAACATTTGTGCCTAAGCCTAAACAAAAATTTGTGAAGGTTGTTTACAAGGTCAAATGTCCAGTCGTTGAGAAAATTGAGAACATAAAAGTTAAGAATGTTGTTTTGCCTGATAATGGCCAATTCTACAAGTATGTCGGACCCAACCAAGTTTGGGTTCCGAAGAAGGTCTAATCCATTTGTATTGCAGAACAGGTGGAACCAGTAGTGTGGATTCTTGACAGCGGATCGTCAAGACATATGACCGGAGATAGAGCCCTGCTATTAAATGTGGTTGAGAAAGCTGGCCCAGTGGTTACCTTTGGAGCTAACATCAAAGGTTTAACTGAGGGATATGGCTGTTTGCAAGCAGGAAATGTTATCATTGAAAATGTGTATATTATGCAAGGACTTGAACACAATCTGCTTAGTATCAGTCAGAGTTGTGACAAGGGCTACTATATTTTATTCGACAAGCTAAAGTGTCAGATCCTGCACAAGAAAAGTGAAATACCCTCCTTGATGGGAATCCGGAAAGGAAATCTATTCGTAGCTGACATGAACTCTGAAAGCAGTCCTGAAGTCAATTGTTTCTATGCAAAGGCATCATCAAATGAGAGTTGGCTATGGTACAAGAGACTTTCCTATCTCAATTTCAAAGCAATGAATTCTCTTATTAAGAGAGAATTGGTCAGAGGTCTACCTCAACTGGAACTCTCCCCAAAAGGACTGTGTGAGGCATGCCAGAAAGGAAAGTCAAAGAAAGCAAGTCGCAAAGGTAGTGACACATCCTCCATAACTGGTATTCTTCAATTATTGCACATGGATTTATTTGGACCAATTAATGTTCTTTCGATGTCAAAGAAGTGTTACTGTCTTGTGATAGTTGATGACTATTCCAAGTATACGTGGGTTTTATTCCTTCACTCTAAGGATGAAACACCACAAGTTATGATTGATCATATCAAGTTGATCGAGTTAGATTCTAATGTCCCTGTTAGAGCAATAAGGTCAGATAATGGAACAAAATTCAAGAATTCACTTTTCAATAGATTTTGTACAGACAATGGGATTACCAGACAATATTCAGCTCCTAGAACCCCTCAGCAGAATGGAGTGGTAGAAAGGAAGAATCATACATTGATTGAAGCTGCAAGAACTATGTTAAGTGAATCAGGTCTTCGAATGTACTTTTGGGCTGAAGCTGTCAATACTGCATGTTATACTCAGAATCGAACACTAATCAACAAGGACCTCATGAAGACTCCTTATGAGATTATGAATGAATAGAAAAACCTTCTATCAAATACTTTCATGTATTTGGTGCCAGATGCTTCGTGCTCAAGGATGGAGATGATCATCGTGGTAAATTCGAAGCAAAGGCATATGAGGGTATTTTTGTTGGTTATGGAAGAAGATCATACAGGGTGTATATCATTGATCAACACAAAGTAACTGAAAGTGTCAATGTTACATTTGATGACACTAAACTCCCTAGTATCCAAACTGAAGATCCTTCTGAGAAACTGAAGTTTGATGATATGTCATATTCAGAATCAAAAAATGATCAAGAACCTGAGGTTGCTGCTGGTGAAGAACCTGTTAATCATATGATACTCAAGGTAATGGTGATGGAAACACTGGCAACAATGGAGATACCACTGCTACTAACGGAGAATCATCAAGTCAACCTGGCAACAACTCAGGGGGAGATGCTGAAGGATCAACTAGTAGGACACAACATCCCAATGTATTTCAAGGCGAATCATCAAGATTAAATCTTCCAAGACAGACTGTCTGGAATAAAGCTCATCCTTTTGAGTTGATTATTGGTGATCCAGATGTTGGAGTCAGAACTAGACGTGCTACTCAAAATGAATGTCTGTTCTCAGGATTTTTTTCTGAGATGGAACCTAAGAAGATTGAGGAAGCACTGACTGATCCAGATTGGGTGATTGCTATGCAAGATGAACTCAATCAGTTTGAACATCAACAAGTCTGGAAACTGGTACCTAGACCTACACAAAAAAACTGTTGGTACTCGATGGGTATTCAGGAATAAACTAGATGAAGATGGTGTGGTTACAAGAAACAAAGCAAGACTGGTAGCTAAAGGGTATTCTCAAGCTGAAGGCATTGATTATGATGTAACCTATGCTCCAGTGGCTAGACTTGAGGCCATCAGGATATTTATGGCATTCGCAGTATTCTCGAACTTTAAAGTTTATCAAATGGATGTCAAGAGTGCCTTTCTGAATGGAAGGTTGGATGAAGAGGTATATGTAGAGCAACCTCCTGGTTTTGAAGATCCAGATCATTTGGATTTTGTCTACTTTCTTTTCAAGGCTATCTATGGTCTCAAACAGTCTCCGAGAAAATGGTATGACACTCTTTCTGAATTTCTAATTGAATATGGCTTTACTAGAGGTGTCATAGATAAAACTCTCTTTTCTAAAAAGCATAAGAATGAAACTTTATTAGTCCAAGTCTATGTGGATGATATAATATTTGGGTATTCTAATGATAGTCTCTGTAAGAGATTTGCTAAGTTAATGCACAACAAATTTGAAATGGGCATGATGAGAGAGCTGAAGTTCTTTCTCGGATTACAAGTAAATCAAAGGTAAGATGGAATATTTATTTGTCAATCCAAGTATCTCAAGGAACTCCTCAAAAAGTACAATCTAGAGGATTCTACATAAGTAAGGACTTCGTCATCTACAGCTGTCAAGCTTGGACCATGTGAAAACTCATTAAGGTAGATGTCACAAGCTATAGAGGTATGATTGGCCCATTACTCTAGCTTACTGCAAGTAGACCAGATATTATGTATGCTACATGCTTATGTGCAAGGTTCCAAGCGGATCCTAGAGATATTCATCTCGTTGCTGTTAAATGAATCTTGAGATATCTTAAGGGAACACCAAATCTAGGTATTTGGCACCCTAAAGAATCTGGTTTTAACCTTGTTGGATATACTGATTCAGATTACGCAGGAAGTGTTGTTGATAGGAAAAGCACCTCAGGGAGTTGTCAATTCCTAGGTAGCAGGCTAGTCTCATGGTACAGCAAGAAATAACAAACAGTTTCCAACTCAACGGCCGAGGCCGAATATATTGCTGCTGGAAGCTGCTGTGCTCAGATCTTGTGGATTAGGAACCAGCTACGGGACTATGGCTCTGTATTGAACAAAATTTCTATTCTATATGACAATACAAGTGCAATAGCCATCACCAACAACCCTGTGCAGCACACAAGGACCAAGCACATTGACATCAGGTATCATTTTATTAGAGAACACGTCATGAATGGTACTGTTGAACTATTTTTTGTTCCAACAGAAGAACAAATAGCAGATATTTTCACTAAACCACTTGATGAATCCACATTTACCAGATTAGTTGGTAAATTGGGAATGTTGAATAGTTTTAGTGATTAAACTAGTTAATATCTGAGATCTGTTCTTGAATGAATTTACAAATGAATTTTTCATGAATGAAAAAATCATTTGCAAATTTATTTTATCATGTTTACCATATTTCTTGCTTATTTCTATGTAATTTTTATTATCTTATCTTATTTATTTATTCAACTTGTTAATTTTAATATCTCAGAATATTTTATTTTCTCTAAAAATATTTTTCTATGAATTTTATTTGCTAAAACTTAAAAGAAATCTATTTTTGGACTAAAATATAATTATTTCTGAAATATTTTAATTTTGTAAATATTTTCTGCCATATTTATATTAGTCTTTATTTCAGTTATCTGTAACTGTTAATATTTTCTGTATTCTGTGTTTTTATATTTTTTTTAACTGCGATGACAATCGGCAAGACTATTAAAATTGTCTTGCTGAAAGTCATTCCAGTTTAACTTTGTTTGTTTTAATTTTCAGTGTAGTTTTTTTTCTGGCAAGACAATCGGTAATTGTCTTTCCAGTTTATTCGGTTGAACTTCCTTTTATTTTGTACTGGTATGATAATCGGCATGACTATCAGATTGTCATACCAGTTCTTTTTAATTTTCTGTTAAAATTTCTTTTACTTTGTACTGGTATGACAATCGGTATGACTATCGGATTGTCATACCAGTTATGTTTATTTTCTTTTTAAATATAAAAACTGTTGCCTGGTATGACAATCGGTATGACAATCCCGAATTAATTAATTTTAATTCAATTTTTCTTAATTTAATTCTTAAAATTCTGATAGTGTGTGTCTTTTTATATTTTTTTTTTAAAATGGCTCTCCCTTTTCATATTGTCTCGCATAATCATGTTGGTTATTTTAATCCGGAAAGTTATAGTGTTGAAAAATTTAAGGTCGTGGATTAGATTTTTAAATGATCATTGGATTGTTAGCTATGCTATTAAATCAAATGTCCTATTAAATGTCGACTTTCTTAGACTGATTTGCACAACTTCTACTGTGGCCCCTGATTCTAAATCTTTTTCATCCACTGTGGCTAACACACTGTATGTAGTTGATGAAATAGTCATCAATAGAGCTTTAAATTTTCCAATGGACATTTTATGTAATTTACTCTCTGACAGTGAGATTTCAAATTTTTTTTCTTGCTATCAACTATCAGGGGGAGATTAATTTGACTAAGTTATCTAAATCAAATTTGGTTTCTGAATGGGATATTTTCTTCGATACACTTTCCAAAGTGTTTGCCAACTGCACTTGATAGGGATAAATAAATCCTGATTACATAATTAATTATTACAGTTTGGGCTGCAAGGCCCAATAAGAAGATGTATGATATTCAGACCAGAAAGGTTAACATGTTGATCAGGCCTGGTAGACCAGATCAGGCCAGATGGAACAAAGAAGTCCCAAAAACCTTGTATATTATAAATTAATTTCGTAATTAATTAATAAGGGAAAAATCAGCCATTGAGAAAAGTCCAGATAAGGATATAAATCCTTGCAGATTAGCCTCAAGGGGACCTAAAAGGATAAGGAGTCAGTTTCCTACTATCTAGGACTCCAAAGTCCATTCTAACTATGAGACTTGCCCACCAAGTCTCCTATACTAAGTCCAATTCAAGGACCCCCACATCTATATAAGGGGCCTCACCCCACAAATCAGAACTACGTTTTTGACTTGATCCTTGGCAATCAGCAAGGTACGTAGGCATCTTGTTAAGGCAGATTGAGTCACAAAACACAAGAACAGTCAAATCGAGCCTTGAAGCTCACGTTCCTTAGTACTAAATACAACAATTATATATATTAGTTTTTAATCCATAACATTTGGCGCCATCTGTGGGAAAGTACAACAATAACCATGGCGAAAATAAGGAGAACAATTAGAGCTCTGGAGGACGGAACACCATCAGGGACAACCAAGGTAATTTCGTCAACCGTGGAGATTCCTCCTCACTCAACTTATGCATCTACTCATGGGCAAGCCCAGACAGGGGCAATCCAACCTCAGCCACAAGGGACGACTCCCCCAACTATTCAAGGTACGAATCCTCAAGTTCAACAAGTACATATACCTGTGAATTCTCGACCTGCCGGATATGAATATTCAACTGTTGTTACTACTAACCACCCTTATGGGATGCCCCTTTACCCCGAGGTTGGAGGAAGTGGACGTGCTGGGCGAAGTGAAGCACGAGGGCAATCGCCCCCCTATATACGAGGTTTGGCTCCTATCCCCGAGGATCGGGAATTTTCTGGTCCTTACAGTGAGAGAGACTCCGAATCTTCGGATGATGAAGTGGCCCCAAGAAGGAGGCGTCCTGGCAAAGAGCCGATGGCCGATGAAAGACAACGCTCTCAAAGCACCCAAGGGGCGAATCCCCATGAAGTGCAGGAAAGGATCAGGGCTCATGAGGTTGAGATCCAAAGGCTGAGGCGCGACTTGGAGGCGCACCAGACCACTAGACCCCAGATACCCCCTAGGGGGAGAAATCCTCCTCCTGTCATAGACCTGGATGGTCCGGTACGGAGAAGGGCTGTTATCCCAAGGACTGGTCTGAGCAATCTTCTTCCCTTTGGAGATCCTGATGATCCTACTCCGCCCTTCACGGAAGAGATAATGAATGTCCATATCTCAAGGAAGTTGAAGATGCTAACTATCAAAGCCTATGATGGCACGGGAGATCCCGCTAATCATGTTAGAACGTTCTCTAATGCACTGCTGCTGCAACCCGTGAATGACGCTATTAAGTGTCGGGCCTTCCCTCAAACCCTATCGGGTATGGCTCAGAGGTGGTATAGTCGTTTGCCCCCAAACTCCATTGGGTCGTTCAGAGAGTTAAGTCAGGCTTTTATTAAGCAGTTTATCAGTGGGAGAGTCCATGAGAAAAGTTCAGCATCTCTTATGAGTATTGTGCAGGGAGCGAAGGAATCCTTGAAAGATTACCTGAATCGTTTCACAAAGGAGGCTTTAAAAGTCCCAGATCTTGATGATAAGGTAGCCATGATAGCACTGCAACAAGGAACTAGGGATGAGTTTTTTAAGATGTCCTTGGCCAAACATCCCCCTGAAAACATGTTGCAGCTCCAAGAGAGGGCAGGGAAGTATATCAAAGTTAAAGAAAGCATGAGGAAGAACGTAGTAAGTAATGAGCCCACTGTAGGCAAGAAGCGAAAAACTGATCTGGAGTATATTGCTAAGGACAAGTATCCTAGAACCGAGCAAAACCTTGATTCAGCCCCCAAGAAGGGAGGACCTGGGCAAAA
Organism: Apium graveolens; assembly: GCF_009905375.1. Taxonomy (NCBI): domain Eukaryota; kingdom Viridiplantae; phylum Streptophyta; class Magnoliopsida; order Apiales; family Apiaceae; genus Apium; species Apium graveolens. The sequence continues at coordinate 43,155,958 of NC_133648.1, forward strand.
GTTCACCGAATACGCTAAGCTGAATGCTCCTAGAAGCCAGTTCTTGATGGAAATCGAGAAAGATCGAGATATTCGTTGGCCTAAGCCCCTGAAGGCTGATCCTGCCAAGTTAGACAAAAGCAAGTATTGCAGATTTCACAAAGATGTTGGTCACGACACCGAAGAGTGTAGGCAGCTGAAAGATGAAATTGAGTTCCTCAGTCGAAAAGGAAGATTGAACAAGTACACAGGGGAAGGAGGGGACAGGAATAATAATAGAAGGAAGAACTTTGAAGATCGTAGGAGGGACCGAGACGATCAGGGGCGGAATCCCCATCCTAGAGGACCGGTTATAAATGCAATTTTTGGAGGGCCGCGACCTCAAGGGCCTATTATAAACACGATCTTTGGAGGTCCAACTGCTTCTAGATTGTCCAAAAATTCCAGAAAGGCATAAACTAGAGAGGTTATGCATATTGTTGGAGAAGCCCCGAAGAGTGCCAGGACAGAAGTAACATTGGCTTTTTATGATTCTGACCTAGAGGGTGTGAAGTTTCCTCATGACGACCCGCTGGTCATAACACCGGTAATAGGAAATAGCCCGGTTAAGAGGGTCCTTGTGGATAATGGAGCTTCAGTGGATATTTTGCTCCATGATACTTTTTTAAGGATGCGATATAATGACTCCCAATTGACCCCAACCGAAATGCCGATATATGGATTCGCAGGAGTGGAATGCCCCGTAGAAGGAATAATCAAGTTGCCAACAACCATAGGACATGAACCAAGGCAAACAACTCAGATGTTGGACTTGTGGTGGTGAAGGCTAGTTCGACCTACAACGCTATCATGGGAAGAACGGGGATACATGCCTTTAAGGCAGTCCCTTCTTCTTATCATTCAGTTATGAAATTTCCGACTCGAGATGGGATTGGAGAAGAAAGAGGAGATCAAAAAATGGCAAGAAGCTGTTATGTGACCTCTTTGAGGGAAGATGGAGCTGGGGGGCGGGTTCTTCCTATTGAAGATATGGATGTCCGAGAAAATGATGAGAAGAGAGGAAAGCCAGCAGAAGACTTGGTTTCGATTCCTTTAGACCCCAAGAATCCTGAGAAGATGACTTTCATTGGAGCCACATTAGAGGAGCCCCTTAGAGGGAAGTTGGTGAAATATTTGCAAGAAAATAGTGATGTGTTCCCATGGTTAGCAGCTGATATGCCAAGAATAGACCCGAAGCTGATCACTCACAAGTTAAACGTGGATCCAAGAAGGAAGACGGTGAAACAAAAGAAAAGAAACTTTGCCCCGGAAAGATAAGAGGCTATAAAGCAGGAAGTTGAAAAGCTCTTAGAGGCTGGTTTCATTGAGGAGATTCAATTTCCGAAATGGTTAGCAAACCCTGTAATGGTGAAGAAGGCTAATGGAAAGTGGAGGATGTGTATAGACTTCACTGATCTAAATGATGCATGCCCTAAAGACTGTTTTCTGTTGCCTAGGATTGATACTTTGATTAATGCCACTGCTGGGTATGAGATGCTGAGTTTCATGGATAGATTTAACGGATACAATCAGATTAAGATGCACAAAGATGACATTCCAAAGGTATCATTCATCACTGACTTTGGTGTTTATTGTTATCTCGTTATGGCATTTGATCTTAAGAATGTAGGAGCCACCTACCAAAGGTTGGTAAATAAAATTTTTAAGGATCTTATTGGTAAGACTATGGAAGTCTATGTTGATGACATATTAGTCAAGAATCTAGTAAAGACTGATCATATAACCCATTTGAGGGAAGCTTTTGAGGTCCTGAGGTACCACAAGATGATGTTGAATCCTACAAAGTGTGCTTTCGGAGTAGGATCTGGAAAATTTTTGGGATTGATGGTCTCCGAGAGAGGGATCGAGGCTAACCCTGATAAAATAAAGGCAATCCTGGACATGGAACCACCATAAACCGTCAAGGATGTTCAGAAGCTCACAGGAAGGGTTGCTGCGCTGGGACGATTCATCTCCAAGTCAGGAGACAAGTGCCTGTCATTCTTTAAGTCACTAAAAAATATTAAGGACTTTGTATGGAGCGAAGAAAACCAGAAGGCTTTCGAAGAACTGGAGCAATATATGGTGCAAGCCCCGTTGTTGGCCAAGCCAGTATTGAGTGAAGTTTTATTCTTGTACTTGGCTGTTTCAGAGAGTGCCTTGAGCGCGGTGTTGGTTAAGGAGGAACTGAAAGTCCAGAAACCCGTATACTATGTCAGCAAAATTCTGCATGGTGCTGAATTGAATTATTCAACTATTGAGAAATTTGCTCTAGCCTTGGTAATGGCTTCGAGAAAGCTACGTCCTTACTTTCAGGCTCATCAGATTGAGGTGCTAACAAATCAGCCACTGAGAAATATCATTCACAGTCCCAAGGCAAGTGGGAGATTGATTAAGTGGGCAGTAGAGCTGGGAGAGTTCGATCTCAAGTATAAGCCGCGAACGGCAATAAAAGCCCAGGCGCTAGCTGACTTCGTGGTGGAGTGTACCATACCCAACCAAGAAGTCGGGGGGCAGGAGGATACCATACCACAAGACAAGGGAGTCGACAAGGGAGTCGATAATGGGGACAAAGAGAAGGATGATAAGGAGAAAGAATATTGGGTTCTCTATTTTGATGGAGCATCAAAACAAATTCCAGTGGAGCAGGATTGGTTTTGCAAAGCCCTGATGGGTTCTTAATTGAGTATGCTATGAAGCTAGACTTCCCAACCATAAACAATGAGGCAGAATATGAAGCCCTGATAGCTAGCCTTGGCCTAGCTGGAACACTTAGAGTCAAAAACTTAAAGGTCCGTGGAGACTCGAAGCTGATCATATCCCAGGTAAAGGGAGAATTTGAGGCAAGGGATGATACGATGGCTAAGTATGTCCTCCTAGTAAGGGCTGTGATGACCCAATTTAATGAATGCCATGTTGAACACATTCCAAGGGAAGAAAATGCTAAGGTAGATGCGTTATCAAAGTTTGCTTCATCCGAGATAGAAGAAAGTTCAGGAAGTGTGTACTTCCGTGTTTTGAAGACACGAAGCATAGATGTTAAGCTTGTGGCTCCTATAGGCCTGGGGATGTCATGGATTGATCCCATTAAGGCTCACATTCAAACTGGTTGGTTGCTAAGCGATGCAACTGAAGCACGGAAGTTAGCTGTTCAGGCACTAAGGTACTCTTTAATAGATGGGATTCTGTACAAAAGATCTTTCGTGGTTCCTTATTTAAGGTGTTTCAGGCCCGATGAGGCACGCTTGGCTCTTGAAGAAGTGCATGAAGGTATTTGTGGACAACACTTGGGGGGCAGGGCTTTGGCTCATAAGATAACTCGTTTAGGCTTTTACTGGCCAAAAATGATGGCTGATGCCAAATAATATGTGAAGAAGTGTGACCGCTGTCAGAAGCATGCACCTGTTGTTAGACAACCCCCCGAGATGCTGACATCTATCAACTCGCCCATTCCCTTTGCTATGTGGGGAATGGATATTTTGGGGCCTTTCCCCATTTTCACGGCACAAAGGAAGTTTCTCATTGTAGCCATTGATTATTTCACCAAGTGGATTGAAGCCAAACCCTTGGCCAAGATCACAACTAAGCAGGTTGCACAATTCCTGTGGGAAAACATTATGTGCCGATATGGAATTCCCCGTATCCTCGTCACTGACAAGGGAACACAATTCAACAATGAGGAATTCAAGAAGTATTGTGAAGAAAATGAAATTAAGTTACGGTTCACCTCTGTGGCTCACCCACAAGCCAATGGGCAAGCGGAAGTAGCAAATTGAATAATCCTAGATGGACTAAAAAAGAGGATCGATAAGTCAAGAAATAATTGGGTGGATGAGATACTTCCCATATTATGGGCCTATAGGACTACCTGTAGAGTCACGACAGGAGCAACTCCCTTCATGTTGGCATATAGGGCAGAAGCCGTAGTTCCCGTGGAGATATCACATTCCTCTCCAAGGATTCAGGCTTTCAATGCAGAAGAAAATGAAGAAGGGCAGAGGTTAGCCCTGGATCTAATCGATGAAGTGCGAGATGAGGCACATGCAAAGATAGTAGAATATCAGAAAAAGGATTCATTCTACTACAACCTAAGGGTTAAAGAAAGGTTTTTCAAACAAGGTGACCTAGTCTTGAGGAAGATAGAAGCTTCTGGTGTAGGACAGAAAGGAAAGCTTGCCCCGAATTGGGAAGGGTCGTACAAAGTCAAGAGCGTTCAGGGTAGAGGAACCTACAGGCTGGAGACTATGGATGGTTTTGAAATCCCGAGAACCTGGCATGCACAAAACCTAAAGGTTTACTATGTGTAAGATAGTTGAAGTACGATTCTCACTTGTCAGTATGACAAGAAGGTTTAAAAGCACCTTGAAGCTTTGCTTGCGTAGGATTTTGTATTCCAGTAGAATTTACATTGTCGAGTTATTATTGTTAAGGGTCGAACCCATACTATGTAAGGTTTTGAAAAGCCAGACTTTATATTAAAGAGTTCAAAATTATTTCAACCTATGGATGTTTAAGTTAATACCTTGTGTGGATTTAACAAAAAATCATGCTTTGATCATTGGCCAATTAGTTCAAGTTTAAATGTGTATCAAGTATTGAAAAGATAAAGAAGAAAGTGGCGAGTAAGAAAAACAACATATGAAATAACCCCGAAGGGTAACAAGTTCTGATATGAACAAAGTTTACATATTGTCTAAAAAGAAGATATACATAAACAAAACTTAGGCCTTGGAAGGCTGGGATTCCTCGGAACCACTATCCGAAGTCTCCTCGGATGTCTCAGTCGTCCCTTCGGACGTCTCAGTCGTCCCCTCAGAAGTCCCCATAGAGGTTCCATCAGAACTTCCTTCGGGCGTTTTGGATGCTGCGGGAGATGCTGGTTGCTGAGGTGCTGCTCTTAGAGGCTCTTCCACCCTGACCTTCTTAGTGACAGGCTCAGACTCCTCTTTAGAAGAAGCTTCCTCCTCTCCGGAGCTGGACTCAAGCTCTTTCCTCTTTTGAGGTTGGCTCCCCGACGAGCCGTCCTTGATCAGGCCAACAAGCTTATCAGCAACACCCCCAAGTTCTGGAACTCGAACAGGGTAAGGAAAGGGGGACTGCTTAAGGACTTCTGGAAACTCATCTTGAATAGCCTCCACAGCAGCATCCCAGCCTTCTTTATAGCTAACCGGGTGTAGGAGGGCATCGTGCTCCACCATTAAGTCCTTGAACTCCTGGGTATCCATCCAGCCGTCAAAGGCTTTATCCTTCTGAGCCTTCAGGATAACATTTTCAGCCCGGGCCATTTCCAGGTCAGAAGTGGAAGAGGCAAGTTGAGCTTCAAGGGCCTCTATTTTTTGGTTGGCCTCCTCCAACTTCTTATGAGCATCCTCCAGGCCAACCTTCCAAGCCTTGGCTTGGTGGATCGCCCCTTGAAAATGGGCATTCGCCTACAAGAGAAGCAGCAAAAGTATGAGATAAGAAAATCAAAAAGGGCAACTACGAAGAGCAAAGGAAAAGGACGTACCGTCGCCAAAGCCTGAGCTCCGAAAAGCTCGTTCCCGTCTAAGTCCTGTTGAACGACAAAGTCTTGATAGTCCACCGGGGAGATGGAATGCTTAGACCATTCCTTGGCAAGCTCCGTGCTGCCAATGATTGAATCCTTGCCCCGGATTCCCCAAGTAGGTTGAAAATAGGCCCCTGGCTTCTGCTTGTTACGCAAAACTTGGCTGGGGCCTTCCTCGCCTGGTTCCATTGCTTGGAGTAGGAACTCCGGGAAGCGATCACCAAGGCGCGGGTCTTTATAGACCTTTCCAGCGCGCTTCATCCTGGTTGTCTCCAGGTCTTTAGGCTTGGTTGCCTCCTCAATCTTCTCGACCACTGCAACAAGTGAGGTAAGTAAGTTGAGGAATCGGCAAGATAGAAAATGAAGGAAATAAAAAAGAGATATAAGGGAGGAAACTTACTTTTCTTAGGGATGAGAGAGAGGCCGTGTTCTACAAGAACGGTCTCCCTGATGAGGTCCCAAGAATGGGAAGTCCCATTATCTTGCATCAGGAGGTTGAAAGCTCTAGCCTCCTCCTCAGACAAAATTATATCATTTGGGCTCCCATCAATGGCAAGCCCAAAAGACGATCGAAACAGGGTACCCCAATCGCCACCCTCCCAAACGACGAACAAAAAATCTTTCTTCCACCCCAAGTTGTTGTCAGGGATGGACTTCCCGTTCACATTGTGGGGAACAGTAGGGCGCTGGTTTAAAGAAACCCAAACCGGACTTTTATCAGGGCTGTTTTTGAACTGGAAAATCTTTCTGAAAACAGCAACGGAAGTAGTGACATTGTGCTTAGCGCATTGCGACAGATAGCACAGAATAAGCCTCCAAGAATTAGGGGGAGTTGGCAAGGGTTGATGACCACATCAGCTAGCAAAAGAGGAATGAACGGGTGAAAGGGGAGTCTGATACCTGCCCGTAGAGTATCCCTGTAGACGCATAATGCGTCCTTCTTCCACTGGCAGGCCCTGTCGGCCGGGCCTGCAAGAACCAGCTTGAAAGGTTCCTTGATTTTAAAACAACTGCTCAACTTTTCCAGCTCTTTGGGATCTCCCAGGGCACTAATATGGTCGTGCGTGTCCAGATGTACATCAGACGGGTACTCGTCCCCGCGGGTGTTGATCATGTCGATCAAGGAAGTGTACCTTGATCGAATAGGGAATTCATTGGACTTTCTAGCCACGTTCATCTTGGCCAAACGAGTCATTTTCTTATCAGCCATCTGAAAAAAAGGAGGAATTTTACCTAAAGAAGTGCATACAATGTAAAAGTAAGCACAAGAAGTAAAGGGAGGAACCTTACCTGAAGAAGAGCTCCTAAAAAGGCTTTGATACTCCGACTTGCTGATTTTGCTCTAAGAATCTTAGCATGAGGAGAAAGAAGAAGAACTTAGAAATGAGAAAGTGAGGAGTAGTAGCCTCTCCTCACTCCTTTATATAAGAGGAAAATGGAAGTTAAAGGGACAAAAGCCCATTAAGGATAGAGGCCTAAAGAAAAAAGCCCAGAAAAAGGAATATTCCAGAATATTCCAAGGAATTCTGGAGAATTCTAAACAGGGTATTAAGCCCAGATCAATTAGAGGCCCAATAAGAGTTAGAGAGGCCCAATAAGAGTTAGAGAGGCCCATTAAGATTTAATAAGGCCCAATAAAGAAGGCTAGGCCCAAATCCAATTAGGATTTGGAAAATACAATACCCAAAATTGTAGCCCTAAAAGATGTAAGGCTCAAGACCAGGATTCAGGTCGAAAACTAGATCGTGAATCCTGCCCGAAATCTTTCGAGCAGACACCCAAAAATAACGGGTAAAAAAGACCAGAATTCAGGTCGAAAATCATGAATCCTGCCCGAAATCATTCGAGCAGACACCCGAAAATAACGGGTAAAAAAGATCAGGATTCAGGTCGAATTCTAGGATGTGAATCCTGCCCGAAATTTTTCGACCAGACACCTGAAAATAACAGGAATAACAGGACTGGATTGAGGTCGAAACTTCGACCAGGAATGAGGTCGAATGAACCAAGCATTTTTCAAGAATGAGGTTTAAAAAACCTAGACTACAACCCAGGTCGAAAATCGACTAGGATCCTGGTCGAAAACCAGGTCGTGAATCCTAGTCGAAATCCTTCGACCAGGAAGCATGAGAAACAGAGAATTTTCGAACAGGATTCAGGTCGAAATATCGACTAGAATCCTGGTCGAAATCCTAGTCGATAAGCTCAAGACCAGGAATTGAAAAAGGGTAAGTTTTCGACCTAGATCCAGGTCAAAAGTTCGACTAGGATCCTGGTCGAATTCCAGGTCGTGGATCCTAGTCGAACTCCTTCGACCAGGATTGCAAGGCTGACCCATGTTTCGACTAGGATCCAGGTCGAAATTTCGACTAGGATCCTGGTCGAGAAAGGGCTGGAAATCTGAAAAATCCCAGAAAATAAGGATAAATCCCAGAAATTAAGGGAAAAATCCAGAAAATTAAGAAAAAATCCCGGAGTCAAGGGAAAAATTCCTGGAAATTAAGATAATTCCTGAATAAAAGGAATAAAAGTAAATCGTTGTAAACGTGTAGGTCGCTCCACACTTTACGCAAAACGATACCCAGTAAGGGAATAAATGAACTTAACTTTCGCGAAATCTTATACGGTTTCTCAAAAGTTGGGGGGCAAATGATAGGGATAAATAAATCCTGATTACATAATTAATTATTACAGTTTGGGCTGCAAGGCCCAATAAGAAGATGTATGATATTCAGACCAGAAAGGTTAACATGTTGATCAGGCCTGGTAGACCAGATCAGGCCAGATGGAACAAAGAAGGCCCAAAAACCCTGTATATTATTAATTAATTTCGTAATTAATTAATAAGGGAAAAATCAGCCATTGAGAAAAGTCCCGATAAGGATATAAATCCTTGCAGATTAGCCTCAAGGGGACCTAAAAGGATAAGGAGTCAGTTTCCTACTATCTAGGACTCCAAAGTCCATTCTAACTATGAGACTTGTCCACCAAGTCTCCTATACTAAGTCCAATTCAAGGACCCCTACATCTATATAAGGGGCCTCACCCCACAAATCAGAACTACGTTTTTGACTTGATCCTTGGCAATCAGCAAGGTACGTAGGCATCTTGTTAAGGCAGATTGAGTCACGAAACACAAGAACAGTCAAATCGAGCCTTGAAGCTCATGTTCCTTAGTACTAAATACATCAATTATATATATTAGTTTTTAATCCATAACAGCACTAAATCCAATTTTCACAAGATCACTTCCACTCTGCAGTATATTGGTCTTGCGGTTGTTTTCAATCAAAGGATCAATTTTGGCAAATTACTTTTACCCATTCTTCTGAGACATCTCACTACAGCTTTGCGTGATCATTCTACGAATCATAGGGTTTCTTGCTACTACGCTCGATTTTTTATGCTCATAGCAGAACATCTTCTTTCACCTGAGCATAAGGCTCTTTTTGCTAACTCATCAGTAGATGAACCCCCTTCGGTAAGCAAAAAGATCTACACACGCCAAGACACAACCTTTAAATTCATGCAAGTTCCAGTACTTGTATCTGCTTTCATGGCCACCGTCATTCCTTTACCAATTTTTAATCTTCCCGGTCATGAACAACAAACTCAACCTCCGATGGTTCAAGCCACCCAGGCACAAACATCAGATGCTCTTCCACTGCAGGTAATAATTCCTCACTCTCAACCTATTCCTACTTCTGATGTAAGACCCCCAGTGGTTGATAGGGCTGGCCATGAAGTTGTAGAACCACAGCTTCAATCCCAGGTCATAGAGCCAAACACAGAGTCACAACCTCTCTCAAACTCTCCCCCACTGTCAAAAATGTTACCGAGAAGGTTAGTAGGAAGTAATGTGTTTTTAGAAGTGAATGAACCCTCCGCTCTGCCTCCTCCCAAGAAGAGAAGAACATTTACTGAGGCATCTGAAAGCCTATCCTTGTCCTCCCAACAGGACATGGACTTTGAAATGGCCACTGAACAGTTACTAGAGACATTCTCTCAACAGGATGAATCTATTGAAATTCGCCATAGGGCCATGGCATCTTGTACGGAGTCAAGTACACTTCCATTACTCACAATGGAAGCATACATATCAATAGATGACACTCAGGACACAGAGAGAGGAGTGCACATTGAGTCGGTTACAGTGCCTGCCCTAGTTACGGCAGAAGAGCAGTCACATGCTTCAGAGGAAAAATCTGACTGTCAGCCACCTCTAATAGAGTCATTTTCTCCCCTCCCAGATCCAACACCTCTGGCTCCCTTACGAAATTCTCCACTCGCAGATTTATCTGGAGAAAGTGGAGGGAAACTCGGTCAGTCTATCCCTGAAGCAATTCAGACATCTATTTCCCATGAAAAGATAGACTTGGCTAAGGATCGGGACTCGCGAATTCCCATTGCACCACCACTGACCTCTCTTGAAGAGGCTAGGGTGATTTCAATTGCAGGTATAGAAGACCAGCAACAAGATGGCTCCTCACGAGCAATTATATTGAGAGAAACACAAGCATGTGAGATGAGTGAACCAGGAACGAGAGATATTCAGGTGAGCGCACACACAGACACAACACTGAAAACCTGTTAGCTCAGATTGCTACTCTGAAAGAATAACTTGCTAAAAGTCAGGCTGAAGCTCAAACATTCAAAGCACAAGTGGTTGAACGGTCTTCTTCTTCCACCTCTGTCAACAATCAGCAGGCATTCATCAGGAATGATATCTCAGATTTGAAGACCAGTGTGATACCAAAGCTTAACTTCATTCAGGAATCTCCAACTTTATCAGCCGAAGACATTTCAAACCTCTACTATATCCCTACAAGAATGAATTCTCTTGAAGATTTGATTGAAATGAACCATTCACTGGACTCTTCCAGATTCCTAAAGATAGAAAAGGGCATGGAACATCTCAATGAAGGGATGAAGCACTTGTATTTTATGATAAAAAAATTCTCACTGCCCTAATGAAGAGCAAATGACCTTCTTTGAAGGGCCATCTGGTGGAGGCTCAGGCTCTGGAGGTAATGGAGGTCATAAAGGGTCTAAAGGGAAATTTGTAGAGGATTCCTCAACTAAGGGGGAGAAGCAGGGGAGAAGTGAAAAAGGAAAAGAAAAAGATTCTTCTGCTGAAGAGACAAGGAAGGCTGATGATGTCTACTATAGTGGAAAACAAGATGAATTCGATATTCTTGATGTTCCCACTGAACCAGTCTTGGAAGATAAAGCTGGTATCTTTGAAGCTGAGGAGGAAAGTAATTTGAAGAATGGGAAGAGGAAGCTCAAGTGGATCCTGTTTTTGAGAAAGAGTTCCAGCAGCAGCAGTCAGAGTTGAAGAGAAAAGAAGCTGAACTTAAAAAGATATCTCAGATCATTGATATGAAGAAAGAAATCCAAAGAACAGAAACTCTTGAAAAGCAACGTCTTCATGACATTAAAGCTGAAGCAAGAAGAAGATATGTCAATCTAAAGATTGGTGTAAAATGGGATGAAGCAAGAAGAGTTATTAATATACCTCAACTGAGTACAAACAATGATAGGGAGTTTCTACATCTTCTTGACAGGCTGGAAATTTCTAATCCAAACAATGACGTGTACATGAATGCTATCAAGACTGAAATCTCAAGGATCTCAGCTGCTTTTGACAGATCATTAAATGAAATGAGCATATTTGTATATTCTCAGAGTGAAGGATCTTTCAAGGTATCACTTCATCTGTTTGAGAATCGTTCTTTATCAGAGATTTGGGTTCTTCTCAACAAAGTCAAAAGAAGCTCAGAATTGAATGAACTCCTTTGTGAAAGGCTAAAAGAGTTTGCTAATAGGGCTAGTCCTCAAGTGGTCAACTTACCCTTTCAAGTAAGATTCTTTAAGTATGACTGTCTTCAAATCTTCCATCTTGATTCACAATCTCTTAAAGACTACTCTGCTAAGCATCTTGTTCGGATGAAACATCACTTAAGAACTGCTGGATACTCATCTGAGTTGAAAACTAAAGCTGCTGATATGATTCAAGCTTACTGTGAAAAGAACATTAAAAGGTACAATCAGTTGAAGAATAAGCTAAAGTCAGTTGGAGTTCAACCAGTTAGACCAGTCAGTTTCACTTCAGAAAGGGATCGTGTCTATGACAAGGAGTTGCTGCAAGATTTGGAAGAAGGTGAATTCGGAAGAGAAGATAACTCAATTCAAATAGCTCAAAACTTAATGTAATATGCTTAGAGCTTAATGAATCAAGATAGACAAATGTATTCATATGTTCAGTCTAAAAGAACATCTATCTTGTATTCACTTGTAAATTTCTTTTGGAATCTGGAAAATGTTAAATATAATCCAGAACTTTTGTGCTATTTACTTTGCATTACTGTTTATATCTTTTTCTTATTTGTTAGTTGAGTTATCCTCTAGGTATTTGTTGTTATTGTCTAACAAACAAATAGGGGAAATTGAAAGGCATATGTCATAGCCTATTTGTTTATTCGAGGATTTAACTCAACTCAAATAAGAATGTAACAAGTAAATAGCGGTTTTATCGTCAAAGAGATCTCTCAAAGTAACATCTATCAAAGGATTAAGAAATAATGTTCATCTACAGACTTGATGAATTACTTCACTGGAAGAAGTTCAAGAAATTGATCAAGCCTCAGTGATATAAATCAAGATTGTGGATTTAATCAAGTGACAGAGATCTTGTCAGGGTATCAATTAATTACAGGGATTTAATCTAAAGAAAATCAAGTTATTAAAGTCAAGACATGAAGAAACGTCACAGAAGTTAGTCACTCATGAACCAGACAGTACATCGAGTGTCAACATTGAAGTGGTGGAATTGATTCATAATTTTCTAGAAGATTTTCAGAAGAATGGTTGTTGTTCAAGAGTAGTATTAATTCTCTATTAATTAATTAAGTCATATAATTTAATTAAGAAAATAAATTATATCTAAAAAGATTAATTTATTGATTAATTGAATTACTTGATTAATTAATCCTGAATTAATATTAAGAATTTTCAGAATTATAATTGAATTAAAATCAGTTTTAATTCAATAAGACAATTAAAATTGAACTGGCATGACAATCCAGATTGTCATACCGATTGTCATGCCAGGCCATTTCTAATTGTCTCATCAAAAGTTCTAGCAGGGAGGAGTTTGTCTTGCCAGTTCAGTTTGATAGTCTTGCTAGTTCAATCTATTGTCTCACCGAAAGTCATGGTGGTTCAGCCTATTGTCTTGCTAGCTCAATAGATTGTCTCACCGATTGTCTCGCCAGTTCATTTGATTTCTGTTGATTGATTAAAAGACAACTGCAGCAGACATTCATTCTAAACCTACAACATTCAACACAAAGACCAATTAACTCAAGAACAGATAGAAGCAGCAGCCGCCAAAGTTTAACTCTCAACTGCATTTCAGTTCATTTATTTCTAGTCATTAAAGTTAAATCTAAACCACTAGAAATCATTCTCTTGTTCTTGTGTAACTATCTAGCGGATCAAAATCCCTAGAACTTAATCTCAAATTGCTTTTAGCATTTGATCTTTTTATTGCAAAAATAGAAAAAGTTTATGTCGAATTTATTCTAGATTTGTAATAATTTATTTGAGATTAATTCCTTGTAAACGATACCGTTGTTGTAACACCTTTCAAGTTTAATAATAGTTTTATTTAACTTGAATTTTGTTTCACTTTTTTATTCCGCATTAAATTCGATTAAACGGTAAAGTTTGTATTCAACCCCCCCCCTTCTACAAACATATTGGGACCTAACAATACCTTATTTTCAGAACTTATTGTAATAAAACCTTTTATTTATGTACCTTTGGCTTATTGAATCAATCAAATATCTTTTTTTTTCTGCTGTGAACTTGGAAACCCTTATAAAACTGTTTTACATACCATGTTTCTATATTACCATGTTTAGCATTTCGCAAATTATACCATGTACCATGTGAAAACACACAACTGAAAAGAAAATTATATAGCAATAGGATTGCATGTGCAAAATTGGGTAGAGCTTAAAACCCGTAAAAAGTATCAAAGTAAAAATGTTATTGTTATATATATCCATGCCATGTTATCGTATTGCTAAATAATTGCTCAATCAGGTTTGTAAATAATGGCCAACTCACCAGATCACCAAGAAGAAGAGACTCAACCCAAGATCAAGAACTAAACAAAGATACCACTATGATGAACCGACTTGCTCAACTTTTGCAATAACCCGTAGCCCCTAAAGTTGGAAATTTCAAACATTTTCAGTCTATTCATCCCCCAGAGTTGTTAGGTTTTCCAGACCCGATAAAAGCTCAGTCGTGGTTAAGAGAAATGGAGAAAATGTTTAAAAAAGCGGAAGTTAAGGATGAAAAGAAAGCGCAATATGTGAGTTATTATCTTAAAGACGAGGCAAGTTTCTGGTGGGAATCTTCAAAGGCTTTGCTTGAAGGAAATGACTTATCGTGGGAGAAGTTTGCCGAGATGTTTATGGAGAAGTATTTGCCAAGTTATATGCAAGATCAGTTAGAGATGAAGTTTTTGGATCTTAAACAAGAGGAAATGTCGGTGGCAGAATATGAGGTAAAATTTTCGGAGTTATCTAGGTTTGTACCTGAGTATGTGAATACGGAGGAGAAGAAGGCCAAAAGGTTCCAACAGGGACTTAGGCCATGGATTCAGATCAAGTGTCACTGTTGGAGATCAAATACTATGTCGCGCCGATGCAGAAGGCAATGATAGTGGAAGGAGAGCGTGAAGCTTCAAAAAGAGAGAATAAAGGTAGAAAAAGGAAGTTTGAGAGCTCGGAGCAAGAACAAGGAAGTTCGAAGTTTAGACGGAAGTTTGGTAAGAGTGGTGGAGGTAAGAATCAAAAGTTTCAGAAGTTTAAACCCGTGAATGGAGTTCAAAAGAATCGTTTTCAGAAGATTGGACAGCCGGGAAAGGACTATAGATCTCAGATCCAAGAATGTAGAGTTTGTGGGAAGAGACACCCGGGAAGATGTAACAAGCTGGATGTGACATGTTTTAGATGCAATAAGAAAGGGCATTATTCGGCGGAATGCCCAAGTGGAGCAAGGAAGCCTGAATTAACCTGTTTCAAGTGTGGAAAGGTGGGCCGTATGGCTAGAAAATGCAAGGAGTCTGTTCATAAGAAAAATGTTCTTAGGATTGCTGGACCACCACTTCTCCCAGCACCAACAGCCCAACCTAGAGATAAAACCTTTAACATGACAATGAAAAATGCTGTGCAAGATGTGGATGTGGTGGCAGGTATGCTCGTTATAAACTCAATAGAAGTAAAAGTGTCAATGGATTCTGGAGCAATTAGATCATTTATTGCTGAAAGTATTCTTGATAAACTAAATTGTATTGTGTATCCTCTTGATCCCAATTTTATTATAGAAGTAGCAAATCAAGAAAGAGTTACTGCTAGTAGGATTTGTCCCAATTACGATTTGATTATAGAAAGTCGGCACTTTTCTGCTGACTTAATTCCTTTTAAGTTAGGAGAATTCGATGTTATGTTAGGAATGGATTAGTTGTCAAACCACGACACGCAAATTGAGTGTAAAAGTAAGAAAGTAAAGTTAAAGACCAAGGATGAAGTGGAAGTGATATTTAAGGGAAAAAGACAAGAGAAGAAGTTTCGAACGACTATTCAAATGAGGAGATTGTTATGACAAGGATGCGAAGCTTATTTGGTTCATGTCAAAGATATAGAGAAGGAATCCGTAAGGATTGAGGATATTCCAGTAGTAAGAGATTTTCCAGATGTGTTTTCAGATGAATTACCTGGACTACCTCCAGATAGAGAGATCGAGTTTACGATTGATTTGGCTCCTAAAACGAAACCAGTATCGAAAGCTCCCTATCAAATGGCGCTTGTTGAAATGAAAGTATTAGCGACGCAATTGCAAGAGTTATTGGATAAAGGAGTAATCCTAGTTTTTTCTTTGATGGAAGGTAAAGGTTGCATTAATGGAGGATACACGACAGAAGGAATTGAGGTTTCTTCACAAGTCTATCCCCGTGGGGGTGCACCGGTGTTATTTGTAAAGAAGAAAGACGGAAGTATGAGGTTGTGCATTGATTATCACGAATTGAATAAGTTAATAATTAAGAATAAGTACCATTTACCGTGAATCGATGACTTGTTTGATCAATTAAAAGGAGCTACTTGTTTTTCCAAGATTGATTTAAGATCTGGGTATCATCAGCTGAAGATTAAAGTGGAAGATATACCCAAGACAACGTTTCGAATGAGATATGGGCACTATGAGTTTTTAGTAATGGCGTTTGGTTTGACGAACGCGCCAGCTACATTTATGGATCTTATGAATAGAGTGTTCAAGCAGTATTTGGATAAGTTCGTTATAGTATTTATCGAAAATATTTCGATATATTCCAAGATGGGGGAAGATCATATGGAGCATTAGAGAATTTTTTAGAAATTTTGAGGAAAGAAAAGTTATATGCCAAGTTTTCAAAGTGCGAGTTTTGGTTGAAAGAAGTTCAGTTTCTTGGACATGTAGTCAATAGTGAGGGAATTAAAGTAGACCTAACTAAGATAGAAGCTGTGATGAATTGGGAAAGACCCAAGACTCCTATGGAAGTCAGAAATTTTCTGGGATTAGCAGGATACTATAGAAGGTTTATGCAAGTTTTCTTTAAAATTGCTGTTCCATTAATTAAGTTGACAAGGAAGAACGAGAAGTTTGTGTGGACAGATAAATACGAAGAAAATTTTCAAGAGTTGAAGAAGAGATTTGTAACCGCCCCAGTTTTGGTGTTACCAGATGAAAAGGAGAGTTTGTGATCATCAGCGATGCTTCGTATAAGGATTGGGATGTATGTTAATGCAACACGGGAAAGTAATAGCGTATGCGTCAAGGCAACTAAAGCCACATGAACAGAAGTTTCCCACGCATGATTTGGAATTAGCAGTGATTATATTTGCTCTTAAAATTTGGAGGCATTATTTATATGGAGAAAAGTGCGAGATCTATACGGATCATAAGAGTTTAAAGTATATTTTCACTCATAAGGAAGATGGTTAGAATTGATCAAAGATTACGACTGTACGATAAGTTATCATATCGGGAAGGCGAATGTGGTAGCAGATGCTTTAAGCCGAATGAATATGTTAACTTTATCAGAGGAATTGATCAAGGATTTTGAAAGGATGGAAATAGAAGTGCAGACCCCAGAATTTGGAAGTGAAGCAATTTATGCAATGACATTTCAACCCGAAATTTTGGAAAATATTTGGTGTTGTCAAGAGCATGTAATGAACCACGAGAAAGATAACTTGTCAGGAGAGGAAGTTAAAGCTCAAAAGGATGAAAAAGGAATATATCGCATTAACTCACGCAATTATATACCTAATATTGTGGAGCTAAAGCATGAGATTTTGCAGGAAGCGCATAACTCAAGATTTTCAATTCACCCTGGAAGTACGAAAATGTACAAAGACTTAAAAGAGAGTTATTGGTGGCCAAACATGAAAAAGGAAATCACGGAATGGATAAGTAAATGCTATATATGCCAAAGAGTAAAAGCGGAACATCAGCGACCGAGTGGATTGCTTCAACCACTAGACATACCTGAATGGAAATGGGAACATATCACAATAGATTTCGTGGTAGGTTGTCAAAGACCAAGTCTAATCATGATGCAATTTGGGTGATAGTCGATCGATTGACAAAATCAGCACATTTCTTGCCTACAAACGAAAGATTTTCATTGGAAAAGTTGGTCAAAATGTATTTGGACGAGATTGTGATACGCCATAGAGTTCCGGTGTCTATCGTGTCCGATAGAGATCCAAGATTTAACTCGAGATTTTGGTGACAAATTTATGATCATTTGGGAACTAAATTGAAAATGAGCACGACATATCATCCACAGACCGACGGACAAAGTGAAAGGACAATTCAAATGATCGAGGATATGTTGAGAACGTGTGCATTGGATTTTAAAGGAAATTGGGACGATCATTTACCATTGATTGAGTTTTCCTACAACAACAGTTATCACGCGAGTATTGGCATGCCGCTTTATGAAGTGTTGTATGGAAGAAAATGCGGATCCCTTTATATTGGGATGAGGTTGGTGAGCGCAAACTAATTGGGTCGAGCTAGTTCAACGAACGAAAGAGAAAGTGGAAGTGATTTGTTAAAGATTAACTTCTGCTCAAGATCGACAAAAGAAATACGCGGATCAAGATCGGAAAGATTTACAATTCGAACCCGGAGACAAAGTATGTTAAAGATATCTCCGTAAAAAGGAATATCTAGATTTGGAAAGAAAGGAAAGCTAAGTCTCAGGTATATTGGACCATTTGAAGTTCTTAAACAAGTCGGAAAAGTGGCTTATGAATTAGCGTTACCTCCATATTTGCAACATCTTCATAAAATGTTTCACGTTTCTCTTCTAAAGATATATAATACTGATGCAAGCCATGTGATCGAATTGGAACCGGTAGAAATTCAGCTAGATCTATCCTATGTGGAATAACCAGTTTGAATCTTAGATCGAAAAGAGAAGATGCTCAGAAATAAAGTTGTACATCTACTTAGAGTATTGTGAAGAAATCCTAAAATAGAAGAGTCAACTTGGGAATTAGAGAGTGAAATGCAAGAAAAGTATCCCCACCTATTTGCTTAGACTAGATTCTGGGAACATAATCCTTTTAAGGAGGGTAGATTGTAGCGACTGAGAAATTCGTGACGTGATTAAGTGCATAAAACATACTTTTCTGTTGTAATCATAAATTACATGAATAAGGAGTGATTATGTGTTGTTATGTAAAGTAGAATGTTTAAAAGAATATTATATTCCAGTGATGTGTCAGTTGGTATAAAGAGAATGATTGAGAAGCGTAGTTGAAAACGCTCAGCGTCGGGCCGTCAGTCAGGACGAGACCCGTTACGCGAAAAGTGTATAATAATTAAAAGTGGAATTTTTATGATCAAATGTGTTATGATATGAGTTGTGATATATGAATACGCGCTATTACTTGAAAATATGCTTGACTATGTGCTCTGGTTCTTTTTTTAAAATGATTTTAGGGGATGTTATTTGATTTAAAATAAGGTTTATTGAACCTTTAAATGTTTTTATAAAATTATCCAAGTATGATCAGGATAGGAAATTTGTTTTGTTATCTTCGAAATAGTCCTAGAGACTTTACAAAAATGATAGATGGATTTATTTTATGGAGTTAAAGTGGTAGGTCACACACACTGTAGAAGGGGGTTGAATACAGTGTATACTTACAATCAAATCGAATTAAGAACACAAGTAACAGAACACATATTTTATTCAATATAATAAACTCTGTTACAAAGAAACTGTTCTCTCTCAGTGATGAACAAATTATCACGAGAGCTGCTAGGGTTACAAAGAATAATATTCTCGATAAAGATAACACATTTAGTGTAAACCCTATGTTGTGTTTATATAGACACACAGTTACAAGATAAGTTCTAATTGATATAGAATATAATTCTGCATCCTAAAATATATCAATCAGTTAGCTTTTCTTCCAAGTATTCTATTCTTCATAGAATTCTTCTCCATGCATATTTCTTCCTGTTTCAGTCTCGATCTTCTTTCCCTTCAATCAGCCGCCTTCCTTATCTAAAAGTCCCCTTAAGTCCTGATATTATCTTCTGATGAATATCTTCTGATAACTTAAGTTCTGATATATTAAGTTCTGACTTCAGTATAAGTACTGATTTGTCCTGTTAATTAAGATCTGAAAAAACTAAACACAAATCATTATTAGCCATGACATCACAAATATATCTAACAATCTCCCCTAACTTGTAAATTAGCATAATATACAAGTTCAACAGATATTTGATGATGTCAAAAACATTAAGTACAAATGCATGTGAGAATTTGACTAGATAACTACAACTTACAGTCCTTGCAGCTTTTACCATCCTTAAAGTCTGATATCAACTTTAGCCTGTATATCCTTCAGAATTAAGCAGTTGTAGATCTTTGACTTAGCTTCAGCGAATGATCTCTTTAATGTCAGGAGTTGTTCTGAGATAGTTCTTCAAAAGTGTTCTCTCATCATATTCTAGTTCATTAATCATCCTCCTTCTTGCATCTTTGAATTCAACTGTATCTTCACCAGTTTGAAAGATAGCAGCTCTGAGATCATTTATTTTTGCTTTTCTTATCTCCTGATCCAGTCTGATGACATAAGCTTTATCAGACTCTAGATTGAATTCAAGACCCTTAATACCAAGAAATGTAGTGATTTTTGCGGTATTAGGCTACATTTCAACTATTTCACCATTGTGATCTCTGTACTTAGGAAAGTATGGTCTGTCAGACTTTACAGAGTAAAGTCTCTTCTGTCATTGAATATTAGATTTTAAATAACTGGCAGCACCATTTGTTGATCTGTTCTTCACTTGAAGTAGAAATAGAACATGTTCCAGTTCTTCAAAATACTTCAATCGAATAGCATTCTTCCTAATTCGGAATACCCTCCCATCTGTCAGAAAGTATAACATGATATCTTCTTTCAATACAGAATGGTAGACCATTTATACAGATTCAATTTGATTCAATCTTTCAGGAGTTGCTCCTATTCCTGGTTCACTTAAGGAAGTTGGATCATTGGTAGTGTTGTGTATTCTTCTTTCATCAGAACTACCCAATCCTGATTTGTCTCTTGCTTCCTTTCCTTGAATAACTCTTGCTTCAAAACCACTTGATGTAGTCTTCAAAGGTTGAATATTCTGTTGAGCTTTTGTGAATCTTGGTAGTAGACTAGTAGTGGATTTAACATGAGCACTGTTAGAGGTTAATATACCCTTCTCCTTATCTTCTGATATCAAGCCAACTTGAGCTAAGTCAGAGGTTGCTTGCTTCCTTATCATATCAGAACTTACTACATCTTGACTCTGAACAACCTGAGCTTTGTCAGAGGTTGATTGAGAAATCTTCTTTTTCTTCAGAGTAAGACTAGTATCTTCTTCAGCAATTATTTCTTCATCCATGATTGGCAGAAAGACTTTTACAAAATCATCAACTTTAGCTTTGCCCTTGAACCTTGGATCTACCTCCACTTGTGATTTGGCTTTGGCTGCCTGAGAATTTGTCTTCTCTTTAATCACAATGCCCTTAGGCTTTGGAAGTTTCTTTTCAATAATAGAAGCTTTAGACTTTTTTTTGACATTTTCTGCTTTAAGTCTGGCTTCTTCTTCCTTAAGACTTTCAAGGTTCATTCCTGAATTGTCTTTAAGAAATAATCTCTTTGAAATTTCTTCATCCAGCTTCTGTAACTTGGGGTCTTGATAATAGACTGTTGTTTCCTTCCCCTTGAGCTTCATTGTCTGCATAAACTTATGTGATTCTTGACTTTCACCCTGTATCAAAACATCAGGCTTAGTCAGAACTTGTTTATCAGAATTTATCCTTCTATCAGCATCAGAGATTGTTCTCTGTGTAGAAGTTCCTACTTTCCTAGATGAAGAACCTTTGCCTTGACCATGACCTCTACCCTTTTCAGAGTTTCCCTGGTCATCATTTCCATCATCCCTACCCTTCAGTGGTTGAATAGATTTGTATTTGGACTTAATCACTTTCTCCCCCTTTTTGGCATCAGCAGGTAGAAGAAAAGAGACAAGAAATTCCACTGAGGATTGGATCTCATTGAGCTGAGTCTGCTGAGAAGCTTGATTCTTTAAGATTTCATAAATTTGAGCTTGTTGCTTCTCCTGAGCTTTCTTAATATACTCAATTATGTCAAAGGTTGGCTTGAAAAACCTTTTCTTGTCCAACTTGACATTCATTTCTTGCTGAATTATTGATTCTTGAATTTTGTCCACCTTGGATTGAGTTAATGAGTGTTGACCTTGAAGGTGCCTTGTACTCAATGCAGTAACTCTAAGCTATGCCTTGAAATCATCATTCATCAGAATTTCATCAGCTTTAGCCAGATGTTTAGCAAGAATATTTGAAGTAGGAACAAAATCAACTTTGTTCCACTCCTTGGTCCACTCCTTTCCTCTTGGAGTTTTACTCCATGGTACTGGTGCATCCTCTCTAACAAACTTCTTGATCAGATCAGCTTTGCTTAGAACTTGTTGAGGTGCATGTCCAGATGGACCAGCTGCATCAGCATTAAGATTAGTAGCAGCTTCACCAGTATTGTCAGCATTTGCAGTATCAGAATTTACAAAGCTTGCAGAATCAACATCCTCTAATAGAAGAACAGTGTGTGAGGCTATAGAGCTTTCAAAATCATCCTCTAAGTGCGGATCTGCAACTAAGTTATGATCAACATCCAAATTCTGATGCCCACCTAATATTTGATCTTCAGCATCTAGATTCAGAAGAGGTGTTGTTGGAATTTCTGTATTGAAATCAGCATCCAAATTTGGTGTTGTTGGTGGAGTGAGTTGAGTGGGTGGAGCTTCCAAGTACAGAACCTCAGGCACAACTAAGTTATTCCAGGCACTTGTACCTGGGTCTACAACATGTATTGGATCATTGATTGGAGACACGGGAGGTGTAGGCACTTGCTCTGGAATATTCTCTTGCTCTTGAATAAGAGACTTGTAAGCTTGAGTAAAGTCTGGTTCAGGAGTGGGAAGTAATTCAATCACTATAGGTTCTGTTGGGATCAGAGATTCCTGACCCCCTTCCTGAGCTGCTGTTTCCAGGCCTTCTTCAGAGTTTGATGATTCACTTACAGCCCTCCTGGCTCTTTGTTTTTTAAGTCTCTTTGCTGAAGTAGAGACTCTGAGAGCTTTATCATCAGAATTTTGCTTTCTAAGCCTTTTGTGGGGCCTAGAACTCCCAGTTGCTGCATCTTTCTGAGAATAGATCTTTTTAGCTTCTACAATAACAGGTTCTGATGGTGGAACATGTTCCTCATTGCCTGACTCATCTCTCAGAATTATTCTCCTTCTCTTCTGCTGAGACTGAGGCATAGTCTGTGACCTCTTGGGTCTTGACTTCACTGGATGTGCTGATGGTAGAGTGTGAGTTTGAGGTGATTGTTGGTGAGAGATGGTATTTTTTGATGGCTGTTGTGTTGGCTGTGATGTGTTGGTGGGTTGGACATCAGGATAGACAGTTGTATAAGTTTGTGGATCAGCATTTACTAAGACTTGTTTTACTGATTGAGGGATTTGTAAGGGTCTCGACACTTGTTTCTTATTATCATCATTTAACAAGTCATTAAAGGCCCTTTTTGCAAGCTTAAAGGGTGAAATTAAGTTACTGGCTAGTTCGGGTTCATCAGCACAACAAAAAGTATATATAAGCTGACAGAATCTAGCAAAATAGACTACATTCCTATCTTCTGTCATCCTATCCCCTATGAAACCTAGACAACACTTGCATAATCAAAATGAGTTCGATTGATAAGGGCATACCCGATTTGCTGACTCAGTATGGGAATAGTATCAAAGTTGGAGCATTTATTGGCGAATGCCTTGGTGATACAGTCAAAGAAAAAGCTCAATTCCTTTCTGATATAAGGTCATTTCAGTTGACCTAGCTTTCCCAAGCTTTGCTCATAGCACAAACTTGCCATAAGCTGCTGTAAAATCGGCTCCTCCACTGTAGAGAATGTACAATCTTCAGGTAAATGGAGAGCTTTGCGAACAGTTGACCTCGTAACCACATACTCGACATCTCCTGATGTAAAAATGATGCTTGGTGAACCAGCAGCACCATCATTATCAAATAGCCCAGTTCGCCAGAACGTCAGTACTTGTTTGCTTGAAATAGATTGAGGTTGGGTCAAAGCATACCCAATCTCACTATTAGCTAAGAAATCTTGTACAAGGTGCAGATCTGATGGAGCTTCAGCCTTGTTCATGATTGCAGAATAGTTATTTGGTATGAACTTGGCTCCATCAACAATTAAATCCTTGGGCGCCATAAAAATAAGTGAGAAATAAGAGTGCCTGAAAGGTGTTTGATGAAATGTCTGTATAGAAAACCGTCAGAAAATATGAGAGAATAAGAAAAGAGAGAGTGAATAGAATAGAAATGTAAATAAAAGATTTGAAAATCTTTTATCTCTTTTACTCAAACATCCCACGTGACAACAATTATTGAGAAGTGGAACTGACCTTACACCTGTCAGCCATGCAGCAGTTAAGACAAAAGTTAATGGGCATGGTAAATAAGTAATAAATTCCTTTGCACGTTCAATTTTAAAAAAACTGTTCCCACTAAACAAATGATTATTACTGCTTTATCTCACATAATCCAATATTCTGAAAAATATAACCGTTCAAGTAGTGACCAAAAATAAATCAAGTAAATAAATACTGCCATGTAAGCATCAGAACTTGATTATTATCAGAATTTAAAGGTCATCAGAATATGGATTCTTTAACTCAAAAAGTGAATGTTTATTTCTATAATTCTTCACACAAATACTGATATTGTTTCCTCATAACTTAATCATCAGAACTTCCATCAGAACTTGTCTTCAGAATTTGTGCAATTGATACTTAAACTGTTCATCTAAAACAACATTGATCACCACAGTAATTTTTATCATTCATATAGAGTGTAAGTGTGTGCTTTAAGCTAAATATCAGAAAAAGAGTAAAGTCTGATTCACTTTAGTACATCTTAGAAATAAGGCATAACTAAAAATTGTGCTCAAAATTTGTTATTATGCTGAAGTCTACTATAGAATGAGTTCATGCATGAGTCCCCCTCAACTGTTTTGTGCTCATTTTTTGCATCTTTTGAAATTCCTTTTTACAGTGGCTTCTCAGTGTATGTAACACCCCCAAATCCGGGGTCGGGGATCCGGGTTGTCACGAGTTCCATTTCCCTTAATAACACCCAATCTTAATAAATAATCAACTACTCTGTACTGTGACCCCACAATAAACACACACACACCATAAGTTATAGTCTCAGAGATGAATATCCAAAAATAATCACAAGTCATTTTATTCCACAATTATATGCCAATGCACCTTAAACAGGTTTCTGAATA
This sequence comes from Apium graveolens, assembly GCF_009905375.1. NCBI lineage: Eukaryota > Viridiplantae > Streptophyta > Magnoliopsida > Apiales > Apiaceae > Apium > Apium graveolens. The sequence goes on from NC_133648.1 coordinate 43,180,522, forward strand.
AATTTACATTTCTTTGCCATTATTACAATTCATGATATACATAAGTCTGGTACATTATTAGTTGAAAACTTAGCCTATTGGTAATTTCTACCTCAGCTACAGCGGCCTCAACGCTTCCAGAAAGCTGCGGTATATTTCCTATCCGCTTGCGAATTGGGAGCTTGGTCCTGTTCATCTTATCTATCTGATGTTGTGTGATGAAAGAAGAAAGCAAGGGTGAGCAGCAAGCCCACCAAAATAATATGTATAATGATTTACAGTATATGAGCCTTCTCATAGTACTCATGAAAGTCTTGGTCAAAAGAAATGAACCAAGTTTGATATCTTAATGCGATGAAGTCACAAAATATTCAGTATATATATATACTTTTCAAAATCTTGGAAGTCCTCTTCCATGTATAATATACACAAAGTTCCAGTTTATAACTGTATAAAAATATCGTTGCAAGGTGATCTCATATATCTAACCTTGTCTCAACGTTTTTCTGAAAATCTTTGAGACTACAAGATAAGACTTGTATAGATTCAATCTTTGAAATATTTTGAAGGAAATGAAGTTATGATATACCTCATTAAGTCCTGATATATATATACACCTATATATATACATACATTTCCTGAAAACCTCTGTCATGTAAAGTATGAACAGAATTGCAATATCCAATAAATTTGGAAAGGAAAGAATTTTGGCATAAACCTGATATCTTGCTGATCAGGCAAAGATACCAATAAATAACCTTTTCTACTAGTAGATGGACGAATTCCCCACTGGTCATCACCCTGGTCGCAATAGGACCTTATGCTGGACTGCCACTCAGCCACTTATGCATTTGATGGACTCCCACTGAGCCACTTACACTATCATGGACGCCCACTGAGCCCATGTTGCTCATGCCGACTCAATAGATGGACTTACTTCCCGAACGTTGGGTAAGTAATCAATTCATTTACCAAAACTGCAACCTTGTTGCGAATATAAAATACACCGAGCCGGATCCCTCAGGTTTTGAGCGAGTATTTAAATCCCCTTTTTAAAAGGAAGATCTTAAATATAAAAATGTGTGACGCCCTCCAAACCCGGGGTCTAGATTTGGGGGTCACTCGCCAATAAACCAAAATAAAATAATCACAGCGGAATAATATAATAAATACGACCCCTTTACCTACACTGGATCGATCACAGGTTATAGTATGGAACAGGCACTAATACAAATCAAATGTTATTACAAACCATAGTCTAACTAATTTTACAACTTATTCAAATTTTATTACAAACCTCTAGACTAATTAAGCGTCCCAAACTGTCTACCTGGAAACACACCAACTATTTACAAGCACATAACCTCTAGTCAGACCTGGAACTTAAGCTTGCCCTGGCCTAGCTGAAAGAATCAAGATAAGAAACAAGTATGAGCGAAAGAAATGCTCAGCAAGTAGTAAATAGCTTATGATTTGGAATAACAACATTATATCTGATGAACAAAACCAACTACAATAACTGAACAGTATCAAAACTGATATAAATTTAATAATAACAACATTTGCAATATATTATGTTTTGGGATTGGAATCCTCGAACGACGGTGTGTTGCCGCCGGTGATCAACCGCGGAGCAACACCGGTATGTCGAAGCATATCCAACTAAACAAAAAGGTACCCAAGGCACATATTGGCCTAGCAAGGTGTTATATCCTGTATAACACATAGCTCACACTGGTCCGCCGCCACAGCCTCTTACGCAACCATCCATCCCATAAAAACAATTTTCGGTCAAAGGAGTCGAATCAAATGACATCCTTAACCACATAACTCCCCATTTCTCATGGTCCGGAGTTTTATCAACAACCCATGGCGAAATAACCAGAACAATTAGTTATTCGCTAATCTCAATTCAAAACTTCACTGTATAGAGTAATTCATAGCGAAACATAAAACGTTTAACTATTCTGAACTTAGAATAGTATGGATATTGAAAGAATAAAGTTCAGAGTCAATATCAATTGAATGATAAATAAAGATATAGGTACTTGTATAATATGATTAGAAATGAACGTCACTTGAACGATAAGTGAAGTTAGGGGTACTTGCCTGGTATGCTCAATAACCTCTTACTTTAACTCTGCTTCTAACTGCTGGCTACTATCTTCGTCTAACACTTGACTGTACTCCTTGCTACTCGATTCTATAAACAAAAAGACTATCTTAATTGACAGAACTAAACTCAATCGACGTAACTCTACGTCTTGACATCTCCCCGACCATTTATAACTAAGCATGGCATATTAAACTGTAAACAAATAGCATACTTATCACATAACACATAATCATGACATTTGTATAACACGTAATCACATAACTCATGCAATACATAAGTCAGATCATTAAAAGATACGTCTCAGTGCGCTCAGAATGAAAATCAGGTCAATATTAGCATTTATCGATCAAATACCGACTCAAACTGATATACAAATTAAATGACATTGCAATATAAAAGAAATTAGGTCTCAAAAGTATTTTTATTGAAAGCGCAATATTTTTCTGAGTCTGTACGCGTTCGTTTCGTATTAAACGGACAAACGGTTGATTTATTATGAATTTTTGAACATTTTTCGGAATAAAACGGGTCTCCAAATCATTTAATAATTAAATAATAGGGCTCGAATACTCGAAAATAATTTTATAAAAATTATTGAGCCGGGAAAATAATTTAAAATAATATTTTAAAGTTCGAAACTATTTTTCGAAATTTTTAAATCAAAAATAAATAATTAAATCTAATTAAATAATCAATTAAAATTAATTAATAACTAATTAAATTAATTAATCAATTAATATTTAAATTAATTGACTAATTAAATAATTAATTATCAACTAAAATTAATTAATTAAATAATTTGGATTTATTTTTGAATTAAAAATAAATTTTCAGAATTAAAATAATGATTTTCAAAATAAAAAAATGAATTTTTAGAAATTAAAAATAGGATTTTCGAATTATTTTTAAAGTAGAAATTCAGAAACATAATCAGGAAAAAGGAATTAGGTTTTTAAGGATTAAAACCGGGTTTTGAATATGGGTCAGGATCGGGTCAACGGGTCTCGGCCGGGTCGCCAAGAACACCGGCCGGAAACTGGGTAGAGCCCAGAAACCGGCGGCTCCTGGCCGATTCCGGCGAGCCCGATAGGTAGCCAAACCGGCTTGCTTTTGCTTGGTTTTCGATTGCAATCCATTCCCAGTCATGCCAGAAACACCGACGAACCCACAATCATAACAGCCGCTTCTGAATTCGTCGATTCCGACGAACTGTAAGCTAACGCCGGTAAACAATCCGGCGAACACCGATTTTACGCAAACCAACACCAAATTTAATGAAATATATCTCAAAACAAAGCTCAGGTCACAAGTAATCTACTGAAATCATTCAATCCAACCCAGGTTTAACAGAAATAAAAACCCCAAATTCGGGTAGAAACCCTAAAATTACGAATTTAAAAATTACCAAACCTCAGTTGATTTTGATGCTAAAATCAGATAGAACAGATTGAGAGCTTCATAACGGATATTCATACTTGTGATTTGGTGTTCAATAACACCTTCAAAATTGACTTTGATTCTCGGAATTCTCCAAGAACACCAAGAACACATATTCAAAGAATTTTCAGAAAATCAAACCTTAATTTCTATCTGATATTGAACTCTATTTTTGAAGTATAATATACCAAATCGACCAGAAAAACATACTCTACAACATGAAAGCATCAAATCACATCAACAACATCAAGAACAAATTTTCATAATTTAATTATCAAATAATTCGAATATAAATAATTAAATAAGAAAATTACTGTGATTTCTGGGCAAAAACTGATGATTGATTCAGAAAGAAGATTTCGAGAGCTTCGTTTTGATATGCTGCATGCCCGAATCGGAGTTCGATAACGCCTTCGTTCGTGTGTTTGATTCTCGGGAACGTATCTGTTTCTCGGGTTTTTCTCTGTATTTACGGTATTTTAACTGGTTGCAAAAGAATAAACGAAATAAACGAAATAAGAAATAGGCTATTTATATTTATGGAATATTGGATTGTTCTGGATCGTTTTGGATCGTTAAATTAGTTGCTTAGCCGCTAAGTAACTGTAAAAACGATACAATTCAATACCAGAATTGGATAATTATCAAAACCGGGCTTTTTATAAAACACCATATACGAAAATAACATAAAAAAAATATCCCGTCTTTCGAGATTACGGGTTTTATTGATTACCGAAATAACTATCGTATCGAAAATATTGCGCCGGGCCGCGCACGGGTCAAACCGTAATCCGGATCGAAAAAGTCAAAACACGGAAAATGTCCGGAATTACCAGATTAGGTTAAGAAGGAGTTTTCGGAAGAGTTTCGGGTTGTAAAAACGCAAAACGGTTGAAGTTGGAAGATTCCCGGCTTTATAAAATAATTTTATAATTATTCTGAAAATAATTAATAATTCATAAATCATTATAAAATCATATAATATTCCAAAAATTACCAGAAAAATATCACAATTATCTATATTTTATTCTGGACATATAAAAAATTCAAATATTCAAATAATGTCACATATAAACATTCAGATATCAATTCTACTTTTCAGATAATTCACCAAAGTTCACATAAAATCACATAAACAATTCCGAATAATAACAATAATATTTGAAAATATATTGGATATTACAATCTACCCCCCTTAACAGGATTCTGTCCTCAGAATCAGCCTAGGAAAATAAATGAGGATACTTGGATCGCATTTCGCTTTCCAATTCCCAAGTCGACTCTTCAACCTTGGGATTCCTCCACAAGACTCGCACTAAAGATACAGACTTATTCCTAAGTACTCTTTCTTTTTTATCTAAAATCTGTACTGGTTGCTCTACAAAAGATAAATCTGGTTGGATCTCGATTGGCTCGTATTCTATCACATGGTTCGAATCAGGCAAATAATGCTTCAACATTGACACATGGAACACATTGTGAATATGTTGCATGTGAGGTGGTAACGCTAATTCGTACGCAACTTTTCCCACACGCCTCAAAATCTCAAAAGGGCCAACATAACGTGGACTTAGCTTTCCTTTCTTTCCAAATCTTGATAAACCCTTCCAAGGAGAAACCTTCAATAACACTGCTTCTCCAATTTCAAATTCCATATCTTTTCTGGTAGGATCAGCATATTTACGTTGACGGTCTTGAGCTGCTGTTAATCTTTTCCGAATGAGTTCTATTTTCTCTTTTGTCTGCTGGATCAATTCTGGACCCAAAATCTTTCTCTCACCAACTTCTTCCCAACATATTGGAGATCTGCATCTTCTCCCGTACAAGGCTTCGTAAGGCGGCATTCCAATGCTGGCATGATAGCTGTTGTTGTAGGAGAATTCAACTAATGGCAAATGCTCGTCCCAACTCCCTTCAAAATCTAGTGCACATACCCTCAGCATATCTTCAATAGTCTGAATCATTCTTTCACTTTGACCGTCCGTCTGCGGATGATACGCGGTACTCATGTTCAGCTTCGTTCCGAGACAATCTTGAAAACTTCTCCAAAATCTTGATTTAAATCGAGGATCTCTGTCTAAAACTATGGATACTGGAACTCCATGTCGTGTCACAATTTCCTTAAGATATAACCGAACCAATTTATCCATTGAGAATCTTTCATTGATAGGAAGAAAATGCACCGACTTCGTCAATCTATCGATAATAACCCAAATAGCATCATGATTCGCCCTGGTCCTCGGTAATCCAACTACGAAATCCATCGCGATATGCTCCCACTTCCATTCTGGAATGTCTAATGGTTGTATCAGTCCACTGGGCCTTTGATGTTCCGCTTTGACTCGCTGGCAAGTGTAACACTTACTTACTCATTCTGCAATTTCTTTCTTCATGCTTGGCCACCAAAAGTTTTCTCTTAAGTCTCTATACATCTTCGTACTCCCGGGATGAATTGAGTATCTAGAGTTGTGAGCGTCTCGAAGAATTTCATCTTTCAGCTCGGCTATGTTGGGTATCCATATTCTGGAAGAAAATCTTAATATCCCTTTATCATCCTTTTGACTTCCTATTTCTTCTCCTGTCAAACTGTCTCGTTCATGGCTCATTACTTCTTCCTGACATCTTCTTATTTTCTCTAATAATTCTGGTTGAAAAGACATTGCACACAATACCTCTGTAGACATACTTGGAATACTAACCTCTATTTCCAGCTTCTCAAATTCCCTGATTAATTCCTCGGATGAAGTTATCATGTTTAACCTTTCTTTTCTGCTCAGAGCGTCGGCCACCACATTTGCTTTGCCTGGATGATAGTTAATAGTACAGTCATAGTCCATGATCAATTCTAGCCATCTTCTCTGCCTCATGTTCAATTCCTTCTGGGTGAAGATATACTTTAAACTCTTGTGGTCCGTGTAGATCTCGCACTTTTCCCCATAAAGATAATGCCTCCATATCTTCAATGCAAACACTATAGCTGCCAATTCTAGATCATGCGTTGGATACTTTTCTTCATGTGGTTTCAACTGTCTTGAAGCATAGGCTATCACCTTGTCATGCTGCATCAAAACACATCCCAATCCTTTATACGACGCGTCACTGTAGATCACAAAATTTCCTTGTTCATCTGGCAAGACTAGTACTGGAGAAGATACTAATCTATTCTTTAATTCCTGGAAACTTTCTTCGCACTTCTCCTCCCATTCAAATTTCTGATTTTTCCTGGTGAGCTTTGTCAATGGCATAGCTATCTTCGCGAAATCCTGCACAAATCTTCTGTAGTAACCTGCTAATCCCATGAAACTTCTTACTTCTGTTGGTGTTTTTGGCCTCTCCCAGTTGATTATGGCTTCAACCTTTGCTGGATCCACTTCCACTCCTTTATTGCTAATCACGTGCCCAAGAAATCGTACTTCTTTTAACCAAAATTCACACTTGGAGAACTTTGCGTACAATTTCTCCCGTCGCAGTATTTCCAGAACTATCCCCAAATGCTCTGCATGCTCCTCTTCTGTTTTAGAATAGATCAAAATGTCGTTTATAAATACGATCACGAATTTATCCAAATACTTCTTAAATACTCGATTCATCAGATCCATGAAAGCTGCTGGTGCGTTGGTTAATCCAAATGCCATCACTAGAAACTCATAATGCCCATATCTGGTTCTAAATGCGGTCTTCGGAATGTCTTCAGGCTTGATCTTCAGTTGATGATATCCGGATCTTAAATCAATTTTAGAAAACCATATAGCGCCTTTCAATTGGTCAAACAGATCATCGATCCTCAGCAATGGGTATTTGTTCTTAATGGTCAGCTTGTTTAATTCTCGATAGTCAATACACAGTCGCATACTCCCGTCTTTCTTCTTGACAAACAGTACTGGTGCGCCCCATGGGGATACACTGGGTCTTATAACTCCTTTCTTCAAAAGATCTTGCAGCTGAGATGCCAATTCTTTCATCTCCACTGGTGCCATCCGGTACGGGGCTTTAGAAACTGGTTCTGTTCCGGGTGCTAGATCAATCGCAAATTCAATTTCTCTGTCGGGAGGTAATCCTGGTAGATCATCTGGGAAAACATCTGAAAATTCGTTGACAACTGGAATCGCTTCTAGTGCTGGAACTTCTTTACTGGTGTCTATCACATGGGCCAAATATGCTTCACAATTCTGACGCAATAACTTTTTCACTTGAGCGATCGCTAAGAACTTCTTCTCTTGCCTATTTCCTCGAAATATTACCTTCTTCTTACTATCCAAGGTCTGAAGTCTCACTTTCCTATTCTTACAATCAATCTGAGCGTTATTTTCTGACAACCAATCCATTCCTAAAATAACATCAAATTCTCCCAACTTAAAAGGTATCAAGTTGGTATAAAAATGATGTCCTCCAATTTCAATATCGCACCTCGGGCACACTCGGTCGACAAAAACTTGGTCCTTATTAGCTAACTCTATCATTAATGCTTGTTCTAACAACTTAACGTCGCAATGCAGTTTATCGACAAAACTTTGAGAAATAAATGATCTTGTAGCTCCAGAATCAAATAAAACTTTAACATCTATGGAGTTGACTGGAAGCGTACCTACCACCATGTATGAACTCTGAACAGCATCCTTCATAGTCATATTGAATGTCCTAGCCTTTGGCTGGTCCTTTGTTGGTGGTCCTTCAATCCTTGGCACATTAGCAGTTGGTTCAGTTGTCTGGAAGTCCCTGGCAATATGCCCCATCTTTCCACATTTAAAGCACACTGTCCCTGATCTTTGAGCTGTAGTCTGACTTCGACACTCATTAGAATAGTGTCCCTTCTGATTGCACTTATAACACAACAAATTAGCCTTACAAATCCCAAAATGCCTTCTACCACAAAATTTGCACTCTGACGCAGGTGGACGATTGGGTCTCTGCTGATTTGAATTCTGAAAACAGTTCCCATTTCCTGGCTGTGGTTTCTTAAATCCCACACTCTTATTATTCTGAAATTCTGGCCTTTTATTGAAACGGCCCTGGAAATTACCTTGTTGCTGGCCTCCTCCTGAGGTTTCTATTTTCCTTTTCTTCCCATCCTTCCCTTTTTGATACATATCACTCTTACTTTCAATCACCATTGCTTTTTGCACCACTGCCACATATGAAGTCAATTCAAACATGGCCACCCTATTCTGAATCCAAAATCTCAATCCCTGTTCAAACCTTCTTGCTTTCTTTTCATCCGTATCAACCTGGTCTGGCACGAACCTCGCTAATTCAGTAAACTTAGCTTCGTACTCAGCTACAGTAAGATCTCCCTGGGTCAAGTTCAAGAATTGGATCTCCATTTGATTCTTCATATACCTCGGAAAATACTTCTCTAGAAACAGCTCTGTGAATCTCTCCCAATTTATAAACTCACCTCCTTCCAATGCTCGCGCGGATTCCCACCAATAGTTCGCCTCACCCTTCAGAAAGTAACTTGCAAACTTGGTCTTCTGCTCAGCTCCTGCTCCGACCAATTCAAAAGCCTTTTCCATTTCCTTAAGCCATGCATTGGCTTCCACAGGATCAGCACTTCCCTTGAACTCAGGTGGCTTCACTGCTTGAAACTGCTTAAAAGTCACTGCAGGTGGTGCTGCTCGCTGCTGCTATTGCTGTTGTTGTTGCTGCTGCGTAAGATGTAACATCTGCTGCTGCATCAGTCCCAACATCTGGATAATCGCTGGATCTGTACGGCTCTCGGTATTACCCTTTCCTGAATTATTCCTTCTCTTTGGTGCCATTATTCTGGTAAGAAACAAGCAACATATATAATAATCTGTCAAGCATTGTGTCAAATATGTAGCAATTCCTTAGCATATCAAAATTCACAAACAATATCTCTTCCCTGAATATCATAAACTTGCTACCATATTAACACAAACGACATGATTATCACATAATCCTGCTTATTATCTCAAGAATAATAACACAAAGAAAATTTACCCCGAATTATCCGAACTTTTAAAATCCTCTCTTGAAATCTTAACTAAACCAACAAAATAGCAGGGCAATGACACAAGGCCTAAAGCTAAACGCAAAACAGGGAACTTAAATAACTTAACTATATCCTAACCCAATAACCTAAATTTAATCCTATAAAAGCTAGACTACACGCGCCTATCTTATGTGATCTTCCTATGACTCATCTATGACAATCCTAAGCCTGTTTCAGTGACCATAACCTGTAGCTCTGATACCAACCTGTGACGCCCTCCAAACCCGGGGTCTAGATTTGGGGGTCACTCACCAATAAACCAAAATAAAATAATCACAGCGGAATAATATAATAAATACGACCCCTTTACCTACACTGGATCGATCACAGGTTATAGTATGGAACAGGCACTAATACAAATCAAATGTTATTACAAACCATAGTCTAACTAATTTTACAACTTATTCAAATTTTATTACAAACCTCTAGACTAATTAAGCATCCCAAACTGTCTACCTGGAAACACACCAACTATTTACAAGCACATAACCTCTGGTCAGACCTGGAACTTAAGCTTGCCCTGGCCTAGCTGAAAGAATCAAGATAAGAAACAAGTATGAGCGAAAGAAATGCTCAGCAAGTAGTAAATAGCTTATGATTTGGAATAACAACAGTATATCTGATGAACAAAACCAACTACAATAACTGAACAGTATCAAAACTGATATAAATTTGATAATAACAACATTTGCAATATATTATGTTTTGGGATTGGAATCCTCGAACGACGGTGTGTTGCCGCCGGTGATCAACCGCGGAGCAACACCGGTATGCCGAAGCATATCCAACTAAACAAAAAGGTACCCAAGGCACATATTGGCCTAGCAAGGTGTTATATCCTGTATAACACATAGCTCACACTGGACCGCCGCCACGGCCTCTTACGCAACCATCCATCCCATAAAAACAATTTTCCGTCAAAGGAGTCGAATCAAATGACATCCTTAACCACATAACTCCCCATTTCTCATGGTCCGGAGTTTTATCAACAACCCATGGCGAAATAACCAGAACAATTAGTTATTCGCTAATCTCAATTCAAAACTTCACTGTATAGAGTAATTCATAGCGAAACATAAAACGTTTAACTATTCTGAACTTAGAATAGTATGGATATTGAAAGAATAAAGTTCAGAGTCAATATCAATTGAATGATAAATAAAGATATAGGTACTTGTATAATATGATTAGAAATGAACGTCACTTGAACGATAAGTGAAGTTAGGGGTACTTGCCTGGTATGCTCAATAACCTCTTACTTTAACTCTGCTTCTAACTGCTGGCTACTATCTTCGTCTAACACTTGACTGTACTCCTTGCTACTCGATTCTATAAATAAAAAGACTATCTTAATTGACAGAACTAAACTCAATCGACGTAACTCTACGTCTTGACATCTCCCCGACCATTTATAACTAAGCATGGCATATTAAACTGTAAACAAATAGCATACTTATCACATAACACATAATCATGACATTTGTATAACACGTAATCACATAACTCATGCAATACATAAGTCAGATCATTAAAAGATACGTCTCAGTGCGCTCAGAATGAAAATCAGGTCAATATTAGCATTTATCGATCAAATACCGACTCAAACTGATATACAAATTAAATGACATTGCAATATAAAAGAAATTAGGTCTCAAAAGTATTTTTATTGAAAGCGCAATATTTTTCTGAGTCTGTACGCGTTCGTTTCGTATTAAACGGACAAACGGTTGATTTATTATGAATTTTTGAACATTTTTCGGAATAAAACGGGTCTCCAAATCATTTAATAATTAAATAATAGGGCTCGAATACTCGAAAATAATTTTATAAAAATTATTGAGCCGGGAAAATAATTTAAAATAATATTTTAAAGTTCGAAACTATTTTTCGAAATTTTTAAATCAAAAATAAATAATTAAATCTAATTAAATAATCAATTAAAATTAATTAATAACTAATTAAATTAATTAATCAATTAATATTTAAATTAATTGACTAATTAAATAATTAATTATCAACTAAAATTAATTAATTAAATAATATGGATTTATTTTTGAATTAAAAATAAATTTTCAGAATTAAAATAATGATTTTCAAAATAAAAAAATGAATTTTTAGAAATTAAAAATAGGATTTTCGAATTATTTTTAAAGTAGAAATTCAGTAACATAATCAGGAAAAAGGAATTAGGTTTTTAAGGATTAAAACCGGGTTTTGAATATGGGTCAGGATCGGGTCAACGGGTCTCGGCCGGGTCGCCAAGAACACCGGCCGGAAACTGGGTAGAGCCCAGAAACCGGCAGCTCCTGGCCGATTCCGGCGAGCCCGATAGGTAGCCAAACCGGCTTGCTTTTGCTTGGTTTTCGATTGCAATCCATTCCCAGTCATGCCAGAAACACCGACGAACCCACAATCATAACAGCCGCTTCTGAATTCGTCGATTCCGACGAACTATAAGCTAACGCCGGTAAACAATCCGGCGAACACCGATTTTACGCAAACCAACACCAAATTTAATGAAATATATCTCAAAACAAAGCTCAGGTCACAAGTAATCTACTGAAATCATTCAATCCAACCCAGGTTTAACAGAAATAAAAACCCCAAATTCGGGTAGAAACCCTAAAATTACGAATTTAAAAATTACCAAACCTCAGTTGATTTTGATGCTAAAATCAGATAGAACAGATTGAGAGCTTCATAACGGATATTCATACTTGTGATTTGGTGTTCAATAACACCTTCAAAATTGACTTTGATTCTCGGAATTCTCCAAGAACACCAAGAACACATATTCAAAGAATTTTCAGAAAATCAAACCTTAATTTCTATATGATATTGAACTCTATTTTTGAAGTATAATATACCAAATCGACCAGAAAAACATACTCTACAACATGAAAGCATCAAATCACATCAACAACATCAAGAACAAATTTTCATAATTTAATTATCAAATAATTCGAATATAAATAATTAAATAAGAAAATTACTGTGATTTCTGGGCAGAAACTGATGATTGATTCAGAAAGAAGATTTCGAGAGCTTCGTTTTGATATGCTGCATGCCCGAATCGGAGTTCGATAATGCCTTCGTTCGTGTGTTTGATTCTCGGGAACGTATCGGTTTCTCGGGTTTTTCTCTGTATTTACGGTATTTTAACTGGTTGCAAATGAATAAACGAAATAAACGAAATAAGAAATAGGCTATTTATATTTATGGAATATTGGATCGTTCTGGATCGTTTTGGATCGTTAAATTAGTTGCTTAGCCGCTAAGTAACTGTAAAAACGATACAATTCAATACCAGAATTGGATAATTATCAAAACCGGACTTTTTATAAAACACCATATACGAAAATAACATAAAAAAAATATCCCGTCTTTCGAGATTACGGGTTTTATTGATTACCGAAATAACTATCGTATCGAAAATATTGCGTCGGGCCGCGCACGGGTCAAACCGTAATCCGGATCGAAAAAGTCAAAACACGGAAAATGTCCGGAATTACCAGATTAGGTTAGGAAGGAGTTTTCGGAAGAGTTTCGGGTTGTAAAAACGCAAAACGGTTGAAGTTGGAAGATTCCCGGCTTTATAAAATAATTTTATAATTATTCTGAAAATAATTAATAATTCATAAATCATTATAAAATCATATAATATTCCAAAAATTACCAGAAAAATACCACAATTATCTATATTTTATTCTGGACATATAAAAAATTCAAATATTCAAATAATGTCACATATAAACATTCAGATATCAATTCTACTTTTCAGATAATTCACCAAAGTTCACATAAAATCACATAAACAATTCCGAATAATAACAATAATATTTGAAAATATATTGGATATTACAAAATGAGTTTTGGGATCCGCTCTAACTTTTAAAAATTATTTTGAAGACTCGAAAACACTTTAAAGAGTGTTTGAAGTAATGCTGATTTAATGAAGTAAATCAGTCCCAATATTTTTAGAAAATGTCTGAATATTATTATTTAAATAATATTCTCATAAAGATAATCCTTATAAAAATAATCGAAGTAGAAGTATTAAAACTTATACTTGAAATGGATATTAAATAACCAAAGATATACTTATATGAAAGTACTATCTTTATTTGAATAATCGAAAATAAGTTTGATTATTGACACCTTATTCTTTAATAAAATAAAGAATATATTTCAGTAAATAATCGGAGTCATAGATCCTCAAATTAATATTCAAATAATATTCAATAAATATAATAAGCTGAGTCATAAGCCCTCGAATGGATATTCGAAATAATATTCAATAATAAAATAAAGGAGTCATAAGTCCTCGGATGAATATTCGAAATAATATTCAATAATAAAATAAAAGAGTCATAAGTCCTCGGATGAATATTCGAAATAATATTCAATAATAAAATAAAGGAGTCATAAGTCCTCGGATGAATATTCGAAATAATATTCAACAATAATATAAAGGAGTCATAAGTCCTTAGATGAATATTCGAAATAATATTCAATAATAAAATAAAGTTAAAGTTATCGAATAAACCTTATTCGATTAATAGTTTTGAAAACTATAACCATATATATATATAAAAATATATATATTATACTCGGGAATATCGACTCCCGGTTTAGAAATATGTTCACCTTTTGATCCCCTATACTAAGGGTAAACTCAATACCGCTTATCTCTAGCATAGGTATTATCAACTGAACCAATCAGATATATATGGCAAGAATACGAAACAGGCATGCATATGTACCATATAACATGCTACAATATATCGCAAGAATTTGCTATAACAAATATGCATTTAACGCAAGATCATGCATATACACAAATACATCACAACAACAGTTATAACGGGTAGAAAACTTGCCTGAGCGACTTGGGGTGATAAAAGGCTTGGGACGAGTCTGGTAACTATAAACAACAAGTAAGTTGGAATTAAACCAAAGTCACTTGTAAATCTATACTTTAACTAACTTAGACTCTAACGCTTGTTTTGCGCTTATTGATTCTCTTAAGTCACTCGAGTACCCTCGGCTCCACCATTTTTAATAAATTAACCTTTACGAGTTTTAAGGCGATTCCTTCGCGAGTGTCTTACCAACTGCCTAACACACTTACCATAAATGTTTCATACATTAATTAACCCTTTTTGGTCTTTAACCTATGTTTCAAAGTAAGGCGAGGGGAAAAGTTTCGTTCGCGAAACGCCGTTACTTGAAACGGTCGTTTCTCCTAAACCGTGCATCGGAATCGAACGAACTACATATCAAAACGGAGCTCGTAACACGAGCTATCTAGACATGGAAATGGTCATAATCTAGCAGGGGGTTCTGGGGTCCTAATGTTATGCACAAAAACAGTCTAAAGAAAATCGGACGTTACGACGGCTATGTTTACGCGATTTCCCAATTTTAAACCATTCAAAAACCATCCCAATTCAACCTCAAATCAATCATACAACCAACATCCATCCTTATAACATCATAACAGCCCCAATCAATTCAATTTTTAACATTCATACTTATGCCTAAGCTTGAATTTAACTATACTACATTCTTTTAACCAAAACAACAAGATTTACCATTCCATTTCAATACCACTTCAACCCAAACTCTAAACCACAAACATTAAGCTACAATATCATCATAATAATCAAAATCATCTTAATAAACATGGGAATATAGGGTTTGGAGATGATATACCTTCCTTGAAGTGGTGGGAGTAGCTAGGAAGCCTTAAGAAGCTTTGAGAAGTCTTAGGGATGCTTGGATCTTAAAGGAAAACAAGAAAAATTTCAAGTTAAAAACTTGAAAACACTATTCATTGTCTTCTTCATTGATTTAATGAAGAAGATTGAGAAAGAATTGATGGCTTAAACTCATGATATAGCCCTAACTATGCATAAGGATGATTAGGGAATTAACTCACCAATTTAGGAAGCTTGGATCTTGAAATTTTGAAATTTCTTGCCTTTGGAATAGTAAAAAGCCGAGAGCAATTGAATAATAATGCCTTGGTTTCTTTTTGTTTTGATGAAGAATGAATTATTTGGCTTGGTTGATTTGGTTTTGTTTTGTTTTTGGTTAATTACCAATTTAACCTTGATTTTGTGTGGTTAAAAATCCACCACATCTCCTTCCTTCCCATGTCATGCCTATGTCATGTTATGATGTCATCTTTCCCTCCTTGTCCTCTTCTCATTGGTTGGGTGACATCACTCTCTCTAATCCCTTTGATTAACTTCCTAATTATTTGCCTAATGACCGCTGATCTGTTATACGGTTCGCTTAACTTTCGTTTTCGTTTATCGTTTGAGGGATCATACCCGGGATCTTATTACTTGGGTTCCCTTAACCTTTCTCAATACATTATATTCCTTTTTATGATCCTCTCTTATAATCCTTTAATTTAAATCCTTCGTATCCTGTTACCTTATATTCAATTCTTTCCGTATCTAGTGGATTTCCGGGAAAAATCAAAGTGTTTGAATTTGGATTCTGACGATCTTTACATACACTCATATCCCATATAAAGTACTAATAAAATCTCAGAATATCCATATCAAAACCCCAACATAGTGTGGCATGAAAAGTTTTCTCATTCAGCAAAAACACGATTCATAAGGGTTTCAAAAATTTCCAAAAATTGGGGTTATTACAGTCTCCCCTCCTTAAAAGGATTCCGTCCCGGAATCAGATAGAAAATGAATAGGGATACTCTCTTAGCATTACACTTTCTAATTCTCAAGTAAATTCTCCCACATTGTGGTTCTTCCATCAAACTCTGAATAGTTTAATAATCCTTCTCCTAAGCACTTGTTCCTTTTTCAATCTATAACCCTTCCTGGTTACTCCATATAGGTTACGTCGGGTTGCATGTTTATGTGCTCATATGCCCCTATTTGTCTGGCATCCGAATTACACTTCCTTAAGATTGATACGCGAAACACGTTATGACTTGCTACAAGTTCGGGGGTAGGGCTAGCTCGTAAGCTAACTTTCCAATCCGTCTTAATATCTCAAAGGTCCAATGTATCTTGGGCTTAGTTTTCCTTTCTTTCCGAATCTCATTAACCCCTTCCAAGGGAATACCTATAACAACACTAGGTCCCCTACTTCCCATTCCTTGTCCTTTCGTGTCAAATCAGCATACCTCTTATGTC
Organism: Apium graveolens; assembly: GCF_009905375.1. Classification (NCBI taxonomy): domain Eukaryota; kingdom Viridiplantae; phylum Streptophyta; class Magnoliopsida; order Apiales; family Apiaceae; genus Apium; species Apium graveolens. Next base: position 43,197,242 of record NC_133648.1, read on the forward strand.
CATCTTGGGTTACTAGCAACCGTCCTCTGATTAGATCTATTATATCCCTGGTCCTTTGGACTACTGCGGGTCCGAGCATCTTGCGCTTTACAACTTCATCCTAACATAAGGGAGATCGACATTGTCTTCCCTCAAAAGTCTCATATGGCGATATCTTAATACTGACATATGATCTATTGTCGTGAGAAAACTCAATCCGCGTTATGTGATCATTCAAATTTCTTTCAAGTCTATTGCACAGACTCTCATTATAGCTTCTAGCATTATAGCTTTTGCTTCTCACTACCCATTCTTTTCCAGTTCGTAGTCGCTACTACCTTCCGTTTCTAATATTATACTGGTTATAATTCTGCTCGTTAGCGTTCTATAACCTTTTAATAACCACGTCAACCTTAGTATCACGAATGTGTTTCCATTCCGCATACTACCACCACTTTATTACTCCTTTTTCAGTTGTTTCTATTTTCCAAAATTTGATCAATCATATAGAAGTAAAGGAATTTGTTGAGAGATCACTATGATCATGAACACTTGTTACATTGCATAGTTAGTACAGAAGGTGGCCAGCCTTTAGTACTTGACAAGCAATTAAACAATAGCTGGTATCCTACTCGACTTCTATCACACAGATAGATAGTCATTCGGCAATACCTCCCCTTCTAGAAGGGTTGTTCTTCTCAGTTATATGAAATGAAAAGAAGAGAAAAGAACGAACTGAAGAGAATTGTATATATGAAAAAAATATTGCCATAAAATATCTGGCTTGGAACCTACCTCTGAATTATAGAGGTTTGTCATAGGAGAACAAAACATATATGTATTTATATCAACATCAAGTATTATAGCATCGTATTTCACATGCCTAAATATTTATTATTCCACCCATCATTCTACGGACCCATGCTCTTCCTCGAGCTTATACTCAATCACCTATGAAACTCCCTCGACATCGAAAAATCGAATCTGGAATCTCATTTTATACATCATCGTTAATAGAATTCTATGCTTGCACCGCAACCTTCCTCGTATAGTAATACGACTCTCTATTGATAAGAAAGAATAATATTCAATAGGTAGATACTCTACTTAATTAGTCTATCAATGATAACTTATACACTACCACGACCCGATTAGTGGTACTCAATCTCAACACCCATTCCAATACAACTCTCACGGTTGTAATCAGCTCATTACTCGCAGAATCATTGCTGCCTTACTATGGTCCACCACTGACCTACTGTAGTCATTCATTTTCCATGAAGTCTTAATAGCTAACCATACGGAGTCCATACATCTCGTATCTAATTCTCCTAAGGAGTTAACATAACCACCAATCACAATTCATGAAGAACACTCCAAACTCTGACGTACTTTCATGACATGAAGTAGATAAAATTGCAGAAGAGTTTCAATCAAAGTAACGATAGAAGGTTAATACCATTCTTAATCATATGCCTTCGATAGAAGACTTAACTCAAAGGTTCGTTTAGTCCTTTTGAAACATGGTCCAGGCTCATTCTCAAGATAGTACCTTCTAAGATAGATAGCCCGCTCATGGCGATTACACGAATTAAACCTTTACCAACTACTATTACGACTGGGTATTGCACAGTCATCAGAAGGAATGTCAATCTTCCAAACCATAATACAACCTTCATAGCTTTAACCATCATCACTGTATTCCTTTGGCACAAGCGCCTATAATTATCCCCTTACCTTTAAAGTGTCGGCCACCTCTTTGGCCTTTCCTGATAGTAAAATTTCCTTACAGTCAATGTCACAGCTTATGTGAAGATGTTTTCCTTAAAATCTGATGAGTAAAAAAAAATCACCATTTTTCCATAAGTTATTGCGTCAGTCTTTAGAGGTTAATCACTGTCATGACTGACTCTCAATCATAATTAGAACATCTTTTATCTTAAGTACTAATTGCCCTGAACAATTTCGACCATTACTGGTTCGATCCATACCTTCTCGTGGTTTAACACGTGCCCCACTTGGCATCATTATAATTACGTCATATTTCCTTTATCAACATTTCTATTCTTGAGAATTTTGAATATTACCTTTCTCCTTGTAAAACTCTTAAGGTTATCCTTAAATCCTTTATCAGGTACACCCTAGGCACAGGGCATATCAAGATACCATTTATTAATACCAGAATCATAGTCTATATACTTCTGAAAAATTTCTCCACTGATCCTTAAAGGTCGTTATTACCTTAATCCTTTCCTAATTCATACTGTCAAAACTCATGATGTCCCTATTAAGGGTGAAATGCCAACCTTTATGCATTCCCCTAGGATTCGTTTTAAGTTACCGATGTTCTATCCTTAATTCTACCTTAAAAAAAATACATGCATCCTTCCATGGATAAATCAAGTCATATATCCCTGATAAGGGTGTCTTATTCAATCATTCCCACCTCGATAGTATATGCCTAATTTTCACAATAACATATGTATTCAAGATGAGGTCAATCAATATGGCCTCCAAAAGATAACAACGGTTATCCGCTTTTCTTGCCTAATTTGGCAACGATAACAAGGATGTTTTGGAAGATATTGGTCGTGTTCAACGTGAACTTCTTCTTAATAATTCCTTATTTACTTTTGTTGTTTATCTCAACAGTCATCTGAATGTTGGGATATCTCTCATACCTGGCGTCTCCCTTTCTGGGTATCAAGCCACCGGTCTTACACTTTACATTCTTGAAGGTCACTTCCTTCATCCGATTTTCCTAATTTCTTACTTCCTTGTCTCCTTAGTCTATTCGCGTCTCATTATTTATCCTTCGAACTATCTCAAGGTTTCCTCGAATCCTCCCAACTCACAGGGGATAAAATATATGTATCTCTTATGCCCTCAACCATCAATTTTAACTCATGGTGAATCACCCTCATCCTGACGAATGCATACTTTGCTAGTTCTATTGCTACGAGTCTTTAGGGTTTCCTCATACCCAACTCCCCTATTATACCTCAAACTCTATTGCCTTTATATTCCTTTCCACTTCAGTTTCTTTTTATTTTCCTTTCTCTTATCATTATTTCATGAACAAACACAACATAAGCATTGATTTCAAACATCCCGTCATTCTGGATTCGTGTCCTCAGAACGAATCTTGATAACTTTTACAACTTAGATTCCTAATTCATTATACTCGTCTACCTTTGTTCTGGCTCTAAAGCTTTTACACTATCTCCATAACCTTGGGAAGTACTTTCCCGAAAACAATTGACTGAACTTAAATCAGTTTATTATAATCTCTTGCTCCGTGCCTTCCTTGGCCTTTCACCAGCGGGTGGTCTCTCTCTTAGGAGGGTAAGTGATAAAAACAGTCTTTTGTGGTTCGTCAATCATTTAGAATCTCAAATGATTCCTATATTTCCTTTAGCCAGGCTCTTGCCTCGACTGGATCAGCTTGTTCCTTGGAACTCTGAGAGCTTAGCGACTTAGAGGTCCTGAAAGAATTTCACACCACATTGTTTCCTCAAGGTGGTGGTTGGGAATAAAATATAAGTTCTGTTTAGACAGGTCCATGAATTTCCGTATAGGAGTACCGTCTCGGGTCTCCTTATCTCGCTCGACTTTTGCTTTCTTAGTCTAAATATTTCTTCCTACTCCCCATAATTGGGGTCATCTTTTAATTTAAAATCTTCATTTTCCACTTTATTATATTCCGGGTTCTTTATATCTTAATTGCGACCTCCCTGATTATCACATTCAAGGTTTGCCCCTAATCTTATTCCTTGTGGGGGCATATTACTTGGAAAATTTTGAGAATCTCTGGATATTTGTCTTACTTACTTTGCTTAAGTCTTCCCCTCGTTTAGTCCTTGCACGATTGCAAATTATGAATTCTCAAGTTCGATAAACTTCATGACACTCTCTTAAGTGTTAATAGAGCAATTAACAATGTGATTTTATCACAAACAAACTGATCTGAACTAAAATTAATGAATATATACATAACCATTTGTTCGAGGGTACAACAACTGAACATATTAAAGAGGATTACATCATTTGAACTTATCGCTCCTATCCCAAAAGTACTACCATAGATAGTCATCTCGTCATTAAAACTAATCATTCATAACTTAGGCTAATCCTCCAAAAGCGGTGCTGCATGAAATTCTTGTCTGATTGCTCTGGCTCTGCACACTACCATGGATCAAGAAATGCGAGCATGCACGACATCCCTAACCTGCTCCATTAAAGCGGTGATGAGGTCTAGGATAGTTGCGAGTAGAGCTGGATTAATCTGACCCTCAAGATGGCCTCTAGCTATAACACGGGTGGTAGCCTCAATCCTTTCCATGCTATGAGCTAATCCTGCCGGAAGTACCCCACCCTCAATCCTCGGTGCAGTAAGTCGATCCAACAGATCACTCCTAACATTACGGGCCTCAGACAGGCCACCCAAAGTCATATGATAATTGGCAATAAGAGAAGCCTGAGTGGTAGCATCTAGCAGTCCATGGGGTGCAGGTGGCGTAGACCCAGGAGATCCAAACGGATAACCAAGCACAGTATCAGGTGACAATGGTGCAGGAGATAAAGGTGGCATTTCCTCAGTATGTGCTGGGCTCTGTACAGGGGAGGGAACAGGAATTGGTGGAACCTCATGGATGTCTACAGAAACCTCTGGAAGAGGGTCTGATACTGGTATAATTGGGGTCGTGGAAGGCCCCACTCCTTCTGCCCTCATTAACCTTTGTGCCCTTGGTAACTCTTCATCCTCTAGTGCCACCCTCGCGGCCATTCTTGCTCTGGTAGTCGCCCTGACTACGGTCATCAATTCCTCAGCAGTCCTCTCTTCATTCTCATCAGGATCCTCCATGAGATCCTCCTCAGCAACAATCCTTTCCGGAATAACATCCTCAACCGCAACATTCTCAATATGAATCTCATCCGGTCCCTCATTAGGGTACTCCATCGGATTCACAATTTGATCTCCAGCTTGTAATAAAACATCCTCATGCTGATGCTCCTGAACCTCAGGGTTCGGTGCCCTGCTGCCCTATACGAGAATGAACTATGTTACTATCACGATATTTATAAGGGTTCCCGTAAGGGTTTTAACTGTCAGTACTACGTTAGGTAGCCCGACTATGAACTTGGCAAGAGTTCTTATCTATCTTAGTGTACTTATTATCTTAACGTCACTTCATCTCTGAGGTTTATAACGCTTAGCTCTGATACCACTTCTGTAACACCCCCAAATCCGGGGTCGGGGATCCAGGTTGTCACGAGTTCCATTTCCCTTAGTAACACCCAATCTTAATAAATAATCAACTACTCTGTACTGTGACCCCACAATAAACACACACACACACCACAAGTTATAGTCTCAGAGATGAATATCCAAAAATAATCACAAGTCATTTTATTCCACAATTATATGCCAATGCACCTTAAACAGGTTTCTGAATAAATTTATATTTCTTTGCCATTATTACAATTCATGATATACATAAGTCTGGTACATTATTAGTTGAAAACTTAGCCTATTGGTAATTTCTACCTCAGCTACAGCAGCCTCAACGCTTCCAGAAAGCTGCGGTACGTTTCCTATCCGCTTGCGAATTGGGAGCTTGGTCCTGTTCATCTTATCTATCTGATGTTGTGTGATGAAAGAAGAAAGCAAGGGTGAGCAGCAAGCCCACCAAAATAATATGTATAATGATTTACAGTATATGATCCTTCTCATAGTACTCATGAAAGTCTTGGTCAGAAGAAATGAACCAAGTTTGATATCTTAATGCGATGAAGTCGCAAAATATTCAGTATATATACATATATAATTTTCAAAATCTTGGAAGTCCTCTTCCATGTATAATATACACAAAGTTCCAGTTTATAACTGTATAAAAATATCGTTGCAAGGTGATCTCATATATCTAACCTTGTCTCAACGTTTTTCTGAAAATCTTTGTCATGCATAAGATAATCATTTACTAGATATAAGTTTAAAAGATGAAGTTACCAGATACTCCAATATACTTATATCTTTTCCAAATACTACTTGAACTACCACCGTTCAAGTTATAATTAGTTTCAAAAGTTCATCTCACTGATGAGACTACAAGATAAGACTTGTATAGATTCAATCTTTGAAATATTTTGAAGGAAATGAAGTTATGATATACCTCATTAAGTCCCGATATATATATACACCTATATATATATACATACGTTTCCTGAAAACCTCTGTCATGTAAAGTATGAACAGAATTGCAATATCCAATAAATTTGGAAAGGAAAGAATTTTGGCATAAACCTGATATCTTGCTGATCAGGCAAAGATACCAATAAGTAACCTTTTCTACTAGTAGATGGATGAATTCCCCACTGGTCATCACCCTGGTCGCAATAGGACCTTATGCTGGACTGCCACTCAGCCATTTATGCATTTGATGGACTCCCACTGAGCCACTTACCCTATCATGGACGCCCACTGAGCCCATGTTGCTCATGCCGACTCAATAGATGGACTTACTTCCCGAACGTTGGGTAAGTAATCAATTCATTTACCAAAACTGCAACCTTGTTGCGAATATAAAATACACCATAGAGCCGGATCCCTCAGGTTTTGAGCGAGTATTTAAATCCCCTTTTTAAAAGGAAGATCTTAAATATAAAAATGAGTTTTGGGATCCGCTCTAACTTTTAAAAATCATTTTGAAGACTCGAAAACACTTTAAAGAGTGTTTGGAGTAATGCTGATTTAATGAAGTAAATCAGTCCCAATATTTTTAGAAAATGTCTGAATATTATTATTTAAATAATATTCTCATAAAGATAATCCTTATAAAAATAATCGAAGTAGAAGTATTAAAACTTATACTTGAAATGGATATTAAATAACCAAAGATATACTTATATGAAAGTACTATCTTTATTTGAATAATCGAAAATAAGTTTGATTATTGACACCTTATTCTTTAATAAAATAAAGAATATATTTCAGCAAATAATCGGAGTCATAGATCCTCAAATGAATATTCAAATAATATTCAATAAATATAATAAGCTGAGTCATAAGCCCTCGAATGGATATTCGAAATAATATTCAATAATAAAATAAAGGAGTCATAGGTCCTCGGATGAATATTCGAAATAATATTCAATAATAAAATAAAAGAGTCATAAGTCCTCGGATGAATATTCGAAATAATATTCAATAATAAAATAAAGGAGTCATAAGTCCTCGGATGAATATTCGAAATAATATTCAATAATAATATAAAGGAGTCATAAGTCCTCAGATGAATATTCGAAATAATATTCAATAATAAAATAAAGTTAAAGTTATCGAATAAACCTTATTCGATTAATAGTTTTGAAAACTATAACCATATATATATAAAAATATATATATTATACTCGGGAATATCGACTCCCGGTTTAGAAATATGTTCACCTTTTGATCCCCTATACTAAGGGTAAACTCAATACCGCTTATCTCTAGCATAGGTATTATCAACTGAACCAATCAGATATATATATGGCAAGAATACGAAACAGGCATGCATATGTACCATATAACATGCTACAATATATCGCAAGAATTTGCTATAACAAATATGCATTTAACGCAAGATCATGCATATACACAAATACATCACAACAACAGTTATAACGGGTAGAAAACTTGCCTGAGCGACTTGGGGTGATAAAAGGCTCGGGACGAGTCTGGTAACCTATAAACAACAAGTAAGTTGGAATTAAACCAAAGTCACTTGTAAATCTATACTTTAACTAACTTAAACTCTAACGCTTGTTTTGCGCTTATTGATTCTCTTAAGTCACTCGAGTACCCTCGGCTACACCATTTTTCATAAATTAACCTTTACGAGTTTTAAGGCGATTCCTTCGCGAGTGTCTTACCAACTGCCTAACACACTTACCATAAATGTTTAATACATTAATTAACCCTTTTTGGTCTTTAACCTATGTTTCAAAGTAAGGCGAGGGGAAAAGTTTCGTTCGCAAAACGCCGTTACTTGAAACAGTCGTTTCTCCTAAACCGTGCATCGGAATCGAACGAACTACATATCAAAACGAAGCTCGTAACACGAGCTATCTAGACATGGCAATGGTCATAATCTAGCAGGGGCTTCTCGGGTCCTAATGTTATGCACAAAAACAGTCTAAAGAAAATCGGACGTTACGACGGCTATGTTTACGCGATTTCCCAATTTTAAACCATTCAAAAACCATCCCAATTCAACCTCAAATCAATCATACAACCAGCATCCATCCTTATCACATCATAACAGCCCCAATCAATTCAATTTTAACATTAATACTTATGCCTAAGCTTGAATTTAACTATACTACATTCTTTTAACCAAAACAACAAGATTTACCATTCCATTTCAATACCACTTCAACCCAAACTCTAAACCACAAACATTAAGCTACAATATCATCATAATAATCAAAATCATCTTATTAAACATAGGAATCTAGGGTTTGGAGATGATATACCTTCCTTGAAGTGGTGGGAGTAGCTAGCAAGCCTTAAGAAGCTTTGAGAAGTCTTAGGGAAGCTTGGATCTTAAAGGAAAACAAGAAAAATTTCAAGTTAAAAACTTGAAAACACTATTCATTGTCTTCTTCATTGATTTAATGAAGAAGATTGAGAAAGAATTGATGGCTTAAACTCATGATATAGCCCTAACTATGCATAAGGATGATTAGGGAATTAACTCACCAATTTAGGAAGCTTGGATCTTGAATTTTTGAAATTTCTTGCCTTTGGAATAGTAAAAAATCGAGAGCAATTGAAGAATAATGCCTTGGTTTCTTTTTGTTTTGATGAAGAATGAATTATTTGGCTTGGTTGATTTGGTTTTGTTTTGTTTTTGGTTAATTACCAATTTAACCTTGATTTTGTGTGGTTAAAAATCCACCACATCTCCTTCCTTCCCATGTCATGCCTATGTCATGTTGTGATGTCATCTTTCCCTCCTTGTCCTCTTCTCATTGGTTGGGTGACATCACTCTCTTTAATCCCTTTGATGAACTTCCTAATTGTTTGCCTAATGACCGCTGATCTGTTATACGGTTCGCTTAACTTTCGTTTTCGTTTATCGTTTGAGGGATCATACCCGGGATCTTATTACTTGGGTTCCCTTAACCTTTCTCAATACATTATATTCCTTTTTATGATCCTCTCTTATAATAATTTAAATCCTTCGTATCCTGTTACCTTATATTCAATTCTTTCCGTATCTAGTGGATTTCCGGGAAAAATCAAAGTGTTTGAATTTGGATTCTGACGATCTTTACATACACTCATATCCCATATAAAGTACTAATAAAATCTCAGAATATCCATATCAGAACCCCTACATAGTGTGGCATGAAAAGTTTTCTCATTCAGCAAAAACACTATTCATAAAGGTTTCAAAAATTTCCAAAAATTGGGGTTATTACAGTGTAAGTGAGTCGCAATTGCTTATCAGAATTTATGCTGTTGTCAAAGTATTTCTCCAGTAATCATAGAGTGTGAAAAGTCACCAAGAAATTTTTGCTTTTCTAATGCATATTACTTAATACCAGCAATGCACTTGGGTCTTCCCTTCCACATTTTTACTCTAGATCTCAGAGGAGTACCTGACATTTTTTTTTTCTTTACTTTTTCTTTTGATAAGTGAGGCTTATCAGCACTTAGTACATCCATAACATTTATCAACATCAGAACTTAACAGATAAGAAGCACTATTCTAGTTTTTGACTTAGTAATAAGATACACAAAGTAAACCTAACCAAGCTCAATATCAGAATTTGCTTGTGTTAAAAAGTTTCCACATAAACAATTACTTCAAACCTGGGATCTTTAGTATATTAGAGACTGCTAGGTCAGCATTTACCACAATTATCCTCATTGGATGGAATAGTCACAGAAACATTCATATCACTATCAGAGTTTAGAAATGCACATCAGATAACAATCAGTACTTAGAAAAATTTCAATTTAAGCACAAAATACACAAAGATAGTAATATCTGTAAATACTGATCATAAAGTCTGATGTAGCAGAACATAAACTAAGCAGATTTAGAGAAAGAACCTGAAACCAATTATAAGTTCATTTACCAATCTAGTAAAAGTAGCTTCACATAGTGGTTTTGTGAAGATATCTGCTAGTTGTTGATCTGTTGGAACAAAATGCAATTCCACTGTACCTTCATCCAAATGTTCCCTTATGAAGTGGTACCTAATGCTGATGTGTTTTGTCATTGAGTGCTGAACTGGATTACCTGTCATAGCAATAGTACTTTGATTATCACAGTAAATTGGGATTTTAGAATATGATAACCCATTATCCTGTAACTGATTCTTCATCCAAAGAATCTGTGCACAACAGCTTCCTGCAGCAATGTATTCTGCTTCTGCAGTTGATGTGGAAATTGACTTCTGTTTCTTGCTAAACCAAGAAACCAATCTGCCTCCAAGAAATTGGCAGCTTCCACTTGTGCTTTTACTGTCAATTTTGCACCATGCAAAAACTGCATCTGAGTAACCTATTAGCTTAAAGTCTGATTCCCTAGGATACCACAATCCTAGATCAGCTGTACCCTTAAGGTACTTGAAAATTCTTTTCACAGCTGTTAAGTGAAGTTCTCTTGGATCTGCTTGAATCTTGCACAAAGACAGGTAGCATACATGATATCAGGTCTACTTGCAGTTAGATAGAGTAATGAGCCAATCATACCTCTGTAATCAATAATATCTACTGATATACCAGTATCCTTATCCAATTTTGTTGCAGTGGCCCATGGGAGTGGATGCACTTGAACAATCTTGCATTCCAAATTTCTTCAACAAATTTCTGGTATACTTGGATTGACAAATAAAAGTTCCTTCTTCATTCTGCTAGACTTGAAGGCCCAGAAAATAGCTGAGTTCTCCCATCATACTTATTTGATATCTTGACTGCATTAACTTGGCAAACTTCTTACAAAGTCTGTCATTTATAGAACCAAAAATGATATCATCAACATATATCTGCACAAAAAGTAAGTCCTTGCCATGGTTGAGATAAAAAAATGTTTTGTCAATAGTCCCTTTGTTAAATACACTTTCCAGAAGAAACTGAGCTAAGGTCTCATACTATGCTCTTGGAGCTTGCTTAAGGCCATAAAGTGCTTTATCAAGTCTGTAGACATGATTAGGAAATTTTAAATCTACAAAAACTAGAGGTTGTTCAACATATACTTCTTCCTCCAATTCTCCATTAAGAAAAGCACTTTTTACATCCATTTGAAAGACTGTAAACTCTTTGTGAGCAGCATAAGCCAAAAATATCCTTATGGCTTCCAATCTAGCAACTGGTGCAAATGTTTCATCATAATCAATTCCCTCATATTGAGAATATCCTTTTGCAACCAGCCTTGCTTTATTCCTTGTAATTATGCTATCACTGTCAGTTTTGTTTCTGAACACCCATTTTGTACCAACAACTGATCTGTTCTTTGGTCTGGGCACTAGGGTCCAGACTTTATTTCTTTCAAATTCATTTAACTTTTCCTGCATTGCTTGCACCCAATCCGCATCTTGAAGAGCTTCTTCCACTTTATTTGGTTTAGTCTGAGATAGAAAAGAATGATAGAGACATTCATTTAATGTAGCTGTTCTAGTTCTGACACCTGCTTCAGGATTTCCAATAATCAAGTCAGGTGTATGTGCTTTAGTCCACTTCCTTGCAGATGGAAGGTGATCTCTAGAACTAGATGCTCCCCATGATCCATGTTGTCTTCATCATCATTATTGAATGCTCCCCCTGAAATTATACTCTCTGAGTTGGATTCTTCAGAATTTGAGTTTCCAGAATTATCAGAACTTGGCCCATCAACACTTGATGAATCAGAACTTGAAGAGTCTGTCTTAGGTTCTGATGCTTCTTGAGATGTGGTTGGATCTTCAATATGCTCCCCCCATACTGGTGAATTTTCCTTTGACATAGTCACCACAGTTTCAATAACATCAGAGTTTAATCCATCAGAGTTTAACCCATCATAGTTTAACTTATCAGAGTTTGCAGTATCAGGATTTAAACCATCAGAATTTAAAGAATCAGAATTTAAAATTTCATTCTCAAATCTCAGTTGTTCATGATCATTGAAATCTTCAATTACAGTAATCTTCTTATCATCAAAAGAGACATTGATAGATTCCATGAAAACTCTTGTTCTTAAATTGTAGACTCTGAAGGCTTTTGTGGAAAGTGGATATCCAACAAAAATTCCTTCATCAGCTTTTAGATCAAATTTTGATAGCTGTTCAGGATGAGTCTTAAGAACAGAACACTTGCATCCAAATACATGAAAGTACTTCAGATTTGGCTTCTTTTTCTTCACCATCTCATATGGTGTCTTTCCATGCTTGTTAATAAGTGTTGCATTCTGAGTAAAACAAGCAGTCTGCACAGCTTCAGCCCAAAAGTAGGTTGGTAACTTTGCTTCATCAAGCATAGTTCGTGCAGTTTCAATAAGAGTTCTATTCTTTCTTTCAACAACTTCATTTTTAGGTGGAGTTTCAGGAGCAGAGAATTCCTGCTTAATTCCTTAGTCTTTGCAGAACTCTTCCATGATCAAATTCTTGAACTCAGTGCCATTATCACTTCTTATGATCTTCACAGAGTCTTTGACCAATTTATCCAGTTGTTTAACATGATCAATCAAGATAGATGCAGTTTCACTTTTTGTGTGCAAGAAATACACCCATGTGTATCTGGTGAACTCATCCACTATGACCATAGCATATTTCTTCCTTGTAATAGACATGACATTCACTGGACCAAATAGATCAACATGTAGTAGGTGATAAGGCTCAAGAATTGAAGATTCAGTCTTGCTATTAAATGAAGATTTTCTTTGTTTTGCCTTTTGACATGAATCACAAAGGCCATCAGGAGCAAACACTGATTTTGGTAGTCCTCTCACAAGATCTTTCTTGACTAGTTCATTTTTATTGTTAAAATTCAAATGAGAGAGTTTCTTGTTCCAATTTGGCTTTCCTCAATTGATGATCTGCTTAACAGACAGATTGCAGAACCATCAGAACTTGTTGAAATCTTGGCTTCATAAATGTTACCATGTCCGTATCCCTTCAGAACAACTTTGCCTGTAGATTTGCTTACAACTTCACAGTGTTCTTCAAAGAAATCCACATGATAACCTCTGTCACAGATTTGGCTCACACTCAGCAGATTGTGTTTAAGTCCTGAGACCAGAGCTACGTTTTCAATGATGACATTCCCAAGATTGATATTGCCATATCCCAGAGTTTTTCCAAAGTTGCCATCTCCATAAGAAACACCTGGGCCAGCTTTCTCCACAAAGTCTGATAGCAGGGCTTTATTTCTAGTCATATGTCCTGAACATCCACTATCAAGAACTAGGATGTTCTTCTTGTTACCCTACAATCACAAAGACCACTATTGATTAGTTTTAAGGACCCAGACTTGCTTGGATCCTTTGGCCTTATTAAGTTTGTTAACATTTGCAGCGGATTTAACATCAGAGTTTGTGTTAACATTTTTCTTATCAGAATTTACAATATCAGACTTTGCATCAGAACTTACACTGGAAGGAATAATGCTAACTTTCTTTAAAGAAGGTTTTATTTGATAATAATCACAGTATAAACTATGATATTCCTTACAAGTATAAATGGAATGCCATAAACTACCACAATGAAAACAAGGATTTTGTGGCTTAAATCTAAATACTGACTCTTAACTCCTGATTTTGAAGGTAAGGAGTTTATATTCTTATTCTTCCTGCAAAAAGAAGCCAGATGGTTAGAATTTCCACAGTTATGACATTTCTTTCTAGGAGCATTAGGATCAGGCTTATAATTGTTACTTTTATTCACACCTTCCTTTCCATTCCTATATTTCCTAGGTGGCTTTACCTTGTTTACATTCTTAACTTCTTTCAGCTTATGCTTAAGCTGCTTCTTAGTCATTAAGCCTATGTTAACTTCAGTTGGCTTGTCCTGTTTTGCTTTGTCAGAAGTTAATATCTCTTTAACTTCTGATTTCTTAATATCAGACTTTGCAGCTACAAACTTAACAGGATTTACCTTTGACATTTGTTTAACAACTATAGGCTCAGTTTCTAGAGTTCCCTTATTATTCTTATCATCTCCATAACCTAAGCCCTCTTTCCAGTTTCCACTACTTAATATATCATGAGTTGCTCTTCCAGAGTTAGTCCAAGTCTTGATAATATCTCTTTCCTTTTCTAACTCAGTTTTTAGAGATTCATTCATTTTTAGCACTTCATCCCTAACATAAAAGGCATCATCTCTATCTTTCTGCGCTTGTTTGAACTTGACTAACTTTTTTTCTAAATAATCATTCCTCTTTTTAAAAGCAAGATTTTCAGAAGTTAATCTTTCACATGTTAAAGTTTGATCTCTGTAACTAATAAACATGGTTTTAAGATATAATCTCAACTCATTAATATCATCAGTATGAAATGCATAAGTTTTTTGAGGTACCTTTAACTCAGCAGTGTCAGGACTGCTATGAGCATTTGCCATCAAGGCATAGTTTTCCTCATCTTCAGAATCTGAAGCATGTGACCAGCTTTTCTTCTTTGTGACAAGAGCCTTGCCTTTGTCACTCTTCACTTTCTTGTGATCAGGAGATATGTGGCCTTTCTCACCACAGTTGTAGCATTTGACATTTGAGTAATCTCCTTTGTCAGACTTTCCTCCTATGCCTTCAGATTTTCTGGAACCTTTCTTATCAGAACTTGCACCTTTCCTGGAAAACTTCTTTCCCTTTCTGAATTTCTTGTATGCAATCTTAGTGATACCTTTCACCATAAGAGCACACAGCTTCATCATCTCTTCATCAGGGTCCATCTCAGGTAAACTTCCAGTTTCTGAGTCATCATCACTATCAGAACTTGATGACTCAGTATCAGACTTTGTGATGAGAGCTTTTCCCTTGCCTTTCCTTGAGGCAGCCACTTTGGGGATTTCCTCCTCACCCTTAAGAGCAACTGTCCTTGACTTTCTTCCATGCCTCTTGCTTCTTTGTTCCATCTCAAGTTCATAAGTCTTGAGCATCCCATAAATTTCATCAAGAGTTGTTTCATCAAGAGCATAGTTGTCTCTTATAGTTGTGGCCTTCAAATCCCAACTTTCAGGAAGAGCTAACAGGAATTTAAGATTTGAATCTTCAAGATCATATTCCTTGTCCACTATTGACAAATCATTCAAGAGTTTCACAAATCTGTCATATAAACCAGTTAATGACTCATCAGGCTTTGAGTCAAAGTGCTCATACTCTTGAGTGAGTATAGTTCTCCTATTCTTCTTGATTGTATCAGTTTCCTGACACCTTGTTTCCAAAGCATCCCAAATCTCCTTTGTAGTCTTGCATTAAATTACACTGTTTGACATGACATTATCAATGGCACTATGCAGCAAGTGTCTTACCTTTGCATCCTTGGCAATCGATAATATATCTTCAGCTGTGTAATCACTTTTCTCCTTTGGTACAGACTTTGCTGGCTGACCTGCAACTTCCACAGAGAGTTTGGTTGTCATATGTGGTCCTTCATTAATCCTGTCAAGATATTCTGGATCTGTAGCTTCCAGAAACATAGCCATCTTCACTTTCCATATGGGATACTCAGAAGGTCTCAGCATGGGAACCCTAATAGTCTCATATCGACTGTGGGTTATGGTTTTTGGAGTTTCTTCAGTTTTGGTGGGCTTTATTGGAGTTTCTTCTTCAGACATGATTGTTCTTGGATCTTTACTATTTGTGTGTTAACAGATTGCTCTGATACCACTTCTTAGGTCATACACACTGTAGAAGGGGGTTGAATACAGTGTATACTTACAATCAAATCGAATAAAGAACACAAGTAACAGAACACAAATTTTATTCAATACAATAAACTCTGTTACAAAGAAACTGTTCTCTCTCAATGATGAACAAATTATCAAGAGAGCTGCTAGGGTTACAAAGAATAATATTCTCGATAAAGATAACATATTTAGTGTAAACCCTATGCTGTGTTTATATAGACACACAGTTAAAAGATAAGTTCTAATTGATATAGAATATAATTCTGTATCCTAAAATATATCAATCAGTTATCTTTTCTTCCAAGTATTCTATTCTTCATAGAATTCTTCTCCATGCATATTTCTTCCTGTTTTAGTCTCGGTCTTCTTTCCCTTCAATCAGCCGCCTTCCTTATCTGAAAGTCCCCTTAAGTCCTGATATTATCTTCTGATAACTTAAGTTCTGATAACTTAAGTTTTGATATATTTAGTTTTGACTTCAGTATAAGTACTGATTTGTCCTGTTAATTAAGATCTGAAAAAACTAAACACAAATCATTATTAGCCATGACATCACAAATATATCTAACATAAACTGTTCGCTCAAAATTTATTTTAAAAATATGGCTGAAAAGCTAAATTCGAGATCTACGTTCTAAAATTTTTATTCTTTACATTCCCATCTTTTCTGAGAGAGTTATTCATTATTCAAATTCGTTTTTAGATTAAAAACTAAGGAAAAAGTAGCAAAAAGAAAATTCTATAAGCTAGTGGGAAAAAGACCTTTATACCCCTGGCCATTCATTATATATATCCTCCCTCCTCTCTCCCTTTTTCTTTTTCTTCACCCCGGTTCTCTCTCTTTTCTCTCATCTCTCTTTTCTCTCTCTCACTCCTGAAGTCTCTCTCTCGTTTCCTCTCGGTACACCTCTTTTCTTCACTTAATTTTTATGGATTCTTCCATAAAACTTCATTCTTAATCCATATGTGGGCTTTAAATCTTTTGCATGTGTGTGTAGGTGTTTGCATGTGTGTGTTTATGTATTTGTGTGTGATGTTGAGCCGAGAACCTTGGTTTGAAGTCTTCTTGCAAGTTTTGACTTTGATCTTCTTGATTTGTGATAAATGGTTGATGCATGTGATACTTGTTGTTGTTTGATAGTAAAATATGAGTTTTTATGGTTGGAAACCCCCGAATGGGGGCACCACCGTGAAACCACCGCCACCGGTGATGAACTCCGGTGAACCGGTGGTGAGTTATGATGTACGAACTGAACTCTAAGATAAAAGACATGATTCTCTCAAGTTTCATGCATTGTTTTGTTAAAAACCGAATGGGTTTTATTTTTGAAAGTAAATAAGTTGATTTTAGTTAATGAAAAAGAATTATAGATGAATATTTCAGGAATTGTTGATGGAATAGAATGAATTGTGGGATATAATTTGGAATTAGTGCATGCATGTTGCAATCTTTGGTATTTTCACATGATCTTGAATTGGTTTAAGGTTGATTAGTTCATTTGGTTGATTGAAAATGTTTTTTAGTATAAATGATAGCATTAGACTAGTTGCATGTGATTTTGGATGGTTTTGTGCTATGTTGAGGTTCGAATTTTGTGAATTAAAAGGAGAAGAATGATTGATTGCTTAGATTGATTATGGTTTAAGTATTTAAAGAATCTTTTGATTTGATTAAATGGTTTTTTGTTTGAATTTTGACAATTATAAAAGGGGTTTTTGATTTGATTTTAGATTATTTGGTTGATTGATTCTAGAGTTTAGTTAAATGAATGCATGTTAGGATATAAGATTGCATGATGTAGTTCATAAGTTTGGTTTGAAATTTTGATAAAAGGGTTGAGATGCTTGTTATTGAGTCATACGAATTGAGATTATTTACTAAAGTATGGAGTTTAAAGTATATAAGTATACACTATTAAGTGTTAGGTGTTATGGTTTCATCGTAATGTATGTGATTCGATGACTAATTGATTTGAAGTATACGACTATATTGTACATTGTGCTATGTGAATATGATCGAGTATATACATTCTTAGGGTATTGCGATAAGGGTTAATTGTTAAGCGTTCTGGGAACGTCGAGTGAGAATCTAATTAGGGTTTGATTGTTAGATTGTAGATTCGGAGCGTGAAGGCATTCAGGCTATGAAAGGGAAAGGTGTTCTAGGTTGTTAGTGTTTGTGCCCTGAGACAACACTATGATGTTTTAGTTTAAGACTTTAGGATTATTAATGTTTATGTTCTATCGCTTATTCTCTTTATAATTTATTAATTCTTAATTTACTGTGATATAAATGTTAGATTAAAAAATGTCCTTAGAATATGATATACAATTCTATATCTCTAAGTACGTGACTTAGAAATGAGATTATGAGAATAGTATAAATATTCCTAAAGGTCCCTAGTCGAGTATTATTATTAATGGACAATAATAATGCATTAAGACTGGTGTGTTTGTTGACAGATGATCACATCTTATTGATCATAGGTAAGATGATACTAAAGTCAAAACACTAGCAGATGTATATGTACATGGTGCTGGACAGACCCAGTGTGAGATTCTACAAGTCTGTTGTGTCATAAGTAATTCTCACAGTGATAATGTTGTAATGGTCCTTAGACCTGAAGTCATTATATTTCTATACGAGAATTAATATACATTGATTCCATTAAAAGTTATCCTTGACCGGGTAATGATAAAAGTGGACATTGGGTATATTACGAATCTTATGAGAAATATAAATGATCTAGATGGAATTTAACCCTCCTATATTAGGAGTGATATTATTGGCCTCTTGTGTGAGCTAGACTATGAAATCCGTGGCCACACACAAATATTGATTTGATATGATAGTCTACTCATTGATCAAGGAAACTTGGATTAAACTATGATGATGATGACACATTACATGCCTCTAGTTTAATCTATAATATTTGGTTAAAGGGATTATATTACATTGTACATTATTCACAAAAGGTTTAATCGATCACCGATTCAATTATTATTACTTGGGTAGCAATGATGTATTACTAGATGCCGCTCATTGTTTACGATTTTAAATTAGATTTAAAATTCGTTGCCAACATAATAATAACCTATAGGGTCACACACTAAGAATGCTTGAAGGATTATTTAATTTAAATTGGATTTAAATTATATTAAAATAATTTGAATTATTTATAATATTAATTAAGTATGACTTAATTAAGTAGATAAATATTGATATTCGAATTTGCTAATATTAATTATGAAATTTATTTGTTAAATAATTAAGTGAGACTTAATTATAATACAAATAGGAATTTCGAATTAATAATAACTCCTAATTAGTTAAGAGTTATAATTCGTTTTCTACTCTTTATATAATATCTCTTGTCTGGCTGATTTTGAGAGCATGACTTTTACTAAAACCCTAACCACCAAGAGAGAATATGGAGAGAGCAAGAAGAAATGATCATGTGCTAGTACACATCCACTCCTTGCGTTCAAGCATTCGTGTGGATACCGATAGAGCGTAGATCGCGAGAGCGGGATGCGTGGTGATTGAACAAGCTTTGCATCTCCATTAGTCAACCAATTGGTAAAGCTTCTTAAGGTAAACAATCTGATCTACGAATTAAATATATGTTTTTCGCATGGATCCTGCGGTGGGTTTCGAAAATTCAGATTTTTCACATTTTTAATTACTATTTCCGTTGCGTTTATGTGCTCGAAACCCAACAATGGCATCAGAGCTACTTGCGAAAAGTGTTTAATTCGTTTATGTGTTTACTGGTTTTATGAAGATAACATGTATACAATATTCCATGACTGTTATGTATGCGATTTTATATATTTTACATATTGTTATGTTTATATATGCGTATGTATATATGTGACGCCCTCCAAACCCGGGTCAGAAGTTTGGGGTCCACACACACACCTTATTAATAACCTGCTTATAACAATAATAAAGATAATCATGATATGCAGTGACCTACTTACCAACTACCACGGACCGCAACAGGTTAAAGTATGCACACAAGCTAAACACACTTACTTATATTACAAACATTCGAATCCCAACTATTCCAACTCAGAATTGAGTATTAAACATTATTACAAACTTATACAAACTTAAATTATTCCAAAAGAAGCCTACTAGCTCAGCTCGATCAACCTGAACCCCTAGCTCTCGCACTGGACTGGGGATCCTCGGTACCAACCGGTTCCTTCTTAACTGGAAAAGAACATAAACAATATCGCACAAATGAGCTAACTAGCTCAGCAAGTCACAATGACAAAATTGAGAATAATGATCAGCAGGTGAATATGGTTATGATATCAAGTGAACAATCGATTATGATTTAGAATTGGATATTATATTTTCATTTTAAAAACCAAGGCTAGGCTGCTGATCAGTCACGCACTAACCCCGAGCAAAGCACACAACACTGCTCTAAATACTGGATCCAAGGCACACATTTGCCTAACTTGACAATTATATGGTTTGACCATGAATCTGGTCCACAATTTTATAAAAACAATCCAATTCTAACATAATAACATAATAAGCAGTAATAAATAATAAGCAGAATCATTAACAATATTGGACGTTCAATAATGAAATGGTTTCAATCTGCATAAGGGTCAATAGAGCATTTTCAAAGATTGGATGCTAGGTAATAAAAGAATTGGATAACAAGAAATCAATGTTTCAGGGTTTCAAGGATTTGGTCTTTTAAAGCATAAGATACAATGGTTTGAATGTGTAAGCAATCTGGTTCAGTGTTTGATATTTAGTTTGTATGTATTTGTGGAGTAGTATCGTATATTTGAGGTTCGTATTTGGGTATACAACAATCAATGGTCTAGAAAGAATCAGGTTTACGGCTCAAGATCAATAACTGGAATCAGGGTTTAGGGTTCAATGCTTCAAAGCACTTGCAATATAAAACAGAACTATCAATCACTATAATATCTCGAGAAAGTTCAGAACACTTGCCTGGTACTAGCTTACTATACTGCACTCGCTTTCAATCACCACTGTCTTACTCCTTGACTACCTGTTTTCCTTTTCTACGCCTTACCTCTTCTGCTCACATATAATAAGCATCTATCAATATTCAACACATACGATTCTATTCGAAACATACTTCTATCTACCCCTCGTTTCACCCAAATCCGATTAACGGATTGAAAGTTACGCAATAAACAAGTAAACATCGAATATATAGACGAACAGTTAACCAACAAGTCACATATAACACATAACACATCACATAATCAATGATATAACATTTATAAAGAGGTCTCGAGTCATAAACAAGCTTTCGGGTATTTGAAATGATTTTTAAAACATTTTTCGGAATTAAAACGGGTCGTTGAATCAATCTCGGAATAATAAACAGGATTCGGTTGGCCCATTCTGGCTTCAAAATAATTTTATAATAATTACCGAGCCTTAAAACTAATTAAAATAATATTTTAAAGCTCGAAACTATTTTTCGGAATTTTTAAATCATTTTTAAATAATTAATTAAATCAATTAATCAATTAATTTTTGAATTAATTGACCAATTAATCAATTAAAAATTAACTGAAATTAATTAATTAATTAATTCAGATTTATTTTTGAATTAAAAATAATTTTTGGAATTAAAATAATAATTTGTTGGAATTTTCAGAAATTAAAAACGAATTTTTATAATAAAAATAAATAGGAAATATGATTTTTGAATATTTTTAAAACAGGAATCCTAAATTTGCAAACTCTGGAAACTTCAGGGACCAAACTTCATCGTCCCCAAAAGTCCAGGTACCAAACTGCAATTTTACACCCCCCGTCGCCGGAAAATACAAGGTGGCTGGAGAACACAATTCCGACACCCTCCCCTCACCACAAGCTCCAGATCACATCTATAGACAACTAGGAATTGATTCATGCAATCAAAACACATTAATAACCCCAGACTTGGCCAGAAACTCGCCAAAAACATTGTTGGTTTCCGGCGAAACATCGAAAACTTTAAAATACAACTCCCTTCGATTCAGACATCCTCTGGTAACGAGCTACATACCAATCGATTGCAAATTTCATAAGGAACATAATCCACTATAAATCAACAGCTAATAACCCCAAAATCAAAAAGCCCCAAATTTCAGTTGAAAACATTCATACGGGTTATAAACCCTAATTTTAAAATTCGAAAATTAAACCCACTTTTGAGCATGTTATTGAACTCCAAATCAAACGTATGGCATATGAAAATCATCAGGAAAACAAGCTCTACAACATGCAATCATCAAATCATACAAACAATCATCCGAACAAAAATTCATATTTTTAATAAAAATAATTCAAAATTAAATAAAAATATAGAAAAATAACCTTGATTTCTGCAGTTCTGAAACTTGAAGAAACTGAAAGAACACCTTAAAATCTCTGTTTTGGTTACTCGAGCGTTCCAAACGGAGATCAATAACACCTTCAATTTGTGGTTTGATTTTCAGAAGATTATATGAATATAAGGTTTTTCTCTAGAAAATTATATATTTAACTGACTGCAAATGATTTTGATACGGAATAAAATACGGAAAAAGGCTATTTATAATTACGGAAAATTAGTATCCCGTTGGATCATTTCGAATATAAAATGGTACATTTATTTATAAAAACTGGTCCAAACGGTATCGGTTTTCGGGATAATTATTCAAATCAGTACAATTTGTACTGCGGTCTTGGTCTCAGCGCCTGGTTACACGTATTACGTGGTGATAATTGTGATAGTTTAATAAAAAGCTCCCGTTTATCGAAAATACGAGTTTTATTGATTTACCGAAACAAATAACGTATCGAAAATGTTACGCCGAGACTCGCGCAGGACAAACCGTACGCCAGATCGAAAAAGTCGAAACATGAAAAATGCTTGGAATATTGCAATTAGGTTAGGAAGGAGTTCTCGGAAGAGTTTCGGGTTCTAAAAACGTAAAAATGGATGACGTCGGCTAGTTCCCGTTTTTATAAAATAGATTTTAAATACCCGGAAAAAGATTTCATAAAATTCATATGAGACCTATAAATTCATAAATCAACATAAAAATAATTAGGAAGATATGACAATTATCTATATTTTATTTTGGACATATAAAAATTAAAATACTCAATTAATATTATTTTTAAATATCCAAACACAGATAACACTTAACAAATAATTCACAGAATAGATACTGAACACATATAATAATTATTTAATAGCAAAAATAATTACGCGATATATCCCGAATATTACAATATATATATATGTTTTGAATATATAATATTCATGATAGTTGTATAATCAGATGATGATTATATAATCTGTATATATACTGATATATACATGTTTTGTGTTTGTTCTTATTATAAGAATCGTATTTGATACAATTCTGAATCAGATGCAGTGGATTTGCTGAAATCCCTGTCTGGTGTCCGATTTTGGCGAACGAATACGTTATTTCATATGGAATCGAGCGTCTGAACGTAACTGATAGCAAAAGATATCATCGACTGATCTGTAAGGCGTTTGACGTCGCTTAGGCCCTGTAATCTGCGATTTAATGTTATCAGATTTAATTTCGAATTTTCTGATTTTTTTTTCCAATATTTGGTTTTTATGATTAGATCATGATGGGTATGATATGTTAAGATCATATTATGTGTTTTAACATGTTATTTTGTGTTAATTGAGCATGGTGAATGGTTATGGCTTATGACCTTAGGTTAATGATTTTGGTTTATCAAATACGGCTTGCATATCGTTTAATCTTGCAATTATTAAATCTCGAATGTAACTCGAGTTCTTCTTGTAAGTTCATTAGATTAGTTTTCATATTTCATTCTTGTAATGTACATGAAGACATGAAGATTTGAAGATCAAGGGTAATCCCACACGGAGGCCATCCAAGGAAGCAATACAAGAAAGAAGACATGTAATAGTTAGCCTGTATTTATTTTCCACCTTAGATTGACCTAGATCTTTGTCATTAGCTTGATAAAGATCACATAGGATGAAACCATAACCAACCACGCTTATTTATTGAACTTTACATATATATGCGCATATGATGAATGTAAGTGTAGAGTAGTTTATAAAGATGCATGCTTAATTAGATTAAGGATGTATGTATTAGATACGACACCCATGCCATGCTTGCTAAATAAGATTTTAAAAATGAACAAACGATTAAAAGATTCTCGTGTTTATGAAACACAGAATAAAATACAAATTTTCTTTATTTCTGACATGGGGTGATTTTGTCAAAAGCGAGTTCATTGAACTTGTAAGGTTTTGGGTTTTAAGCGAGACCGTTGTGACTCCCTCACTACCTGGAAATCAAACCATTGATGAATATTGATTTGAAGTATTTTATTCAAGGAAAAATTGAGAATCTCTTTATGATGGGATCATGATCGTTTTAAAATTAACAAAACCCTAAAGTTAACATTAAGTTGATCAGATGCCTTCCAATGAGTCCAATGCGTTAACCCCTAGATCGACCAGGAGTGGGTTCGCCAAAGCGAAGTACCCCTATCTATCGTGGGAGATGTGTTGAAGTATATTGATACTTTTTGACTATTGGGTTTGACTTGACTAAGTTATCACAATAGGATTGTGAACTTAGAGGCATAGAGTTTGACGAGATTTATTAGATAAATATGAACAAATATTGTTCCACCAAGCTATCCAAGAGTTATATAGTTGATATAATTGACAAATGTTGTCTAACTGAATAATCATGTTTTAGGAGAAAAGCCAAAGCTGACCTAACGCATGGTGAAACATGGATCTTGGCTCACTAGAAAGGATATAAAAGATATTCTTTCCGAATTAATAGTTAGGGCTATTGATTTGATAAAAATAGTGGGAGATATATATATATATTATATATATATATATGAATAATCACTTGAACATAATTTTATAATCATCTGTAGATTAAGTCATTTTATGCACTTTAATATTATAGATATCAAATGACAAATAACACAAATAACTTCTCTATGTAATAGTCCTTGAGAAGGACAAGCTGACATGAAATAATTTTCTCAATTGACATGGGAACTTGAGGATTGTCCTCAGGTTCAAGGATTTCACTCAAACCCCTCCCTTATTTCTTCTAGCTGAGAATGAAACATGTGCTGAACAAAAATGCTTACCAGAAGTAAATTGATTATGCAACTGATATTTCATGTCTAATGCTTTTAATTATGAGTGCTAAACTTTAGAAGCAACAAGAGCATAATGATGCTTATGATATGATTGAGCACCTTCAAAGGATGTTTGAAGGATAGGCTCATCAGAAAAATTTGACAGTAATAAGGCACCATATTTTTACATTAATGGGAGAATGATATCCGCTTAGACCACATGTTCTAAAGATGATAGGTATATGTACCTTAATATTTTGGGTTTCAAGAATAGTCTAGAGACTCAGCTTGATTTGATCAAACAAACTTTGAACAACTTCTATTCTTAGTTTGTTAAGAACAAAAGGAATGAGATAGACATAACACACTGAGTTGTTAAGCATGTTTAGAACTGTTGAAAATAACGTGTAACACGGTAAAGGCATGAATTACATCCATACTGATGATGTACACATGGAATGCAAATGGGAAAGGAAAGTGGACAGGCAAGGTGAAGATTTGATCTTATTCGGTGCCAAACCAAAGTCCAATCCCAAAGGGCTTTTGAAGCCTAATAGTGGTGTTACTAAAGGAGATGATTTTCATTTCTGTGGAAATAACTGGATGAATGGAAGTTAAATTGTCGAGCTTATTTGGAATATCTAAAGAAGAAGACTAGAAATGATCAAGGTTCAGGTATAGGGTTAGAATTGGAGAAAAAGTTGTTTCTCTAATTGAAGGAACTCGATATCTAATGTTGCCCATAAGGCGAGATTGAGAACTTGATAAATTGTTATTACGTGCATGCCTTTAGCGGATACATTAAGTCAATTTCTTGTCAGAAGAAGAAAGGTTTTCATTTTAATTAAATAAACAATAGTTGTTTATTCTATTTTAATGATAAGACTTATGATGTTGCACAATTAGTTAACAGTTTATATGTTCTAAGTTGACTCAAATCAAACATTACCTCTAGCATCGTTGTTAAACTATATTAATGAGAAACGCATTTCTGAGTTACATATAGATGAATACTTGAATAAGTTTGATTTTGAATCATACGAAAGATGCGAACTTTGTCTCATTGGCAAAATACTAAAGCTTCTTTTATCTGATCAGGTGAAAGGGCCACCGAACGATTATGACTTATACATAATGATGTATGTGGTCGAATGCGTATGATGGCAATGGGTGGCTCATACTACTTCATAACATTTACTGATGATTTCAGTAGATATTGATATGTGTTTCTTATGAAGAATAAATCTGATTCTTTTGATATGTTCAAAGATTATAAGGCTGAAGTAGAAAAGCAAATAGAGGAAAGTATAAAAGTTCTACGATCAGATCATGGAGGAGAATACTTAAACCTCAATTTCAAGAGTTTCTTGAACGGATGTGATAGTGTATCATAACTTACTCCTTTTGGAACACCTCAAAGGAATAGAGATTTTGAGAGGAGAAATCGTACCTTATTGGACATAGTGTGATCGATGATGAGTCAAGCGGATCTTCCATTCATTTTCTAGGGTTATGCTCTAGAAATGGCTGCATATACACTTAACCAAGTTCCGACTAAAGCGGTTCAAAATACTCCGTATGAGATATAGAGTGATAAATGTCATAGCATGTCATTTATGAAAATTTGGGGATGTGAAGCGTTAGTAAAACGTTTAGCCTCTGACCAGCTTGGACCAAAATTAGATATATGCTATTTTGTGGGATATCCAAGTGATACTAGGGTGTAATTTTATAATCCTTTCGAGAAAAAAGTGTTTGTTACTCGGGCCGCTGTATTTTTTGAGGGAGAACTACTTTATAAGAAAATCAGTGAGAGGATAATGCATCTCGACGAAGATTGAGAACCACATGATAACATTGAACCAGAGTTGGAATAAGATCAGGATGTCCATCAAAATGTTGAAAGTAATCATGTTTAGGAAACACATGTTATTCGTAGATCTAGTAGGATTCACCATGAGTCCGGGAGAAATTATGGATTTTTTTGACTCAAGATGGTGATGTGATGCTTACAGATAAGGATAAGCCTCACACGTACCAAGATGTGTTGTGTATATGTTGTGTACTTGATGATTTCATGAACAAGCACCTTGGTAGATTTTACTTATTGAAAAATGTAGCACTTGACGGATAAGGATTATAGTCCCGACGGATAACTCAATATAGTCTCGACGGATGATGACTTATTATCCATCGAGTGAGTAGCTTATGTAACAATAAGTCTGTAGCACATTTCTGCATACACATTATTTAAAATCTGTAGTAGTATTTAAGTCATGATTGACTTTATCTAGATATGCAGAATAGGTTGATTAATTGTACATAGATGATGTCTTGTAATTCTACATAAATGAAATGCAGTCAAGTGCCTGATTGCTACCCGACGGATAAACAACAATGAATTCAACGGATGATCAACCACCCGGCGGATGATCAGTAACTCGACGGATGATCATGAACCCGACGGATAAAGAATTCAAATACCTGTTGACAGTGATAACACAGTCACATGTGTTATTCCCAGTGAACTAACAATGAGATTTACAGAAGGGGGGTTGAATGTAAATCTCAAAACTTTTTCAAGTTTTGAGCAGTTTCTAAGGCTAAGTGTTTTAGTGAGCAAATGTGTGTGAATTGCTTGAAGCTAATACAGACAAATATATATTCAAACACAAATGTAAAGAACACAAAGAACTTAAAAACTTTTCTGGTGGATTTGTTGTTCCACCAGAGATGTGTTATTTCAGAAAGTCTGTGATTCAAAGAATTAAATCACAGCTGCTTCCTAGTAAAAACTAGATGATTTTCTCTCTGGATTTTTCTAAACAGCTCTGGAAAATTCTCATCTAATTACTAGCTGCTACTTGGTTTATATATCACCAAGTTTACAAGTGAAGACAAAACTATAAAATACAATTAAAAGGCTCTTCACATGTTTCTTCTTCATTTCTCTATCCAATGCAATTTAGGCTTAGCTGTTAATCTTTGAATACTCCCTAGTTTGCACCAGAATGGAAATGCTGCATTTTCTTGATTCCTACTAGAGACTGCCCCATTCCAGTTTATCTCTGTCAACCCATGTGCCTCTGTTAGCTTATGAATTGTCATTATCAACTGCTATTGAACTAAGCATCCGTTGAAGCTTTCATCCGTTGATGCCTTATTCGTTGAGGCTTTATCCGTTGAAACTTTATCCGATGATGCATTAACAGTTGAAGTCTTATCCGTTGAAACACTTATCCGTTGATGGATATTATCCGTTGAAGCTTTAGAGACATCCATTGAAGCTTTATTTCTTATCCGTTGAAGGTCTTCAATATCAGTTGATACTTCTTCACTTATACAAAATTACAAGGCATGAAATATTTACAATTAACCCTCCTATTTGCATATTCGCTAGTAGTCAACATGACTGATAATTTCCCACAACATCTAAGAATTACAATTTGAATCCAGAGAATGAAATGTGCTACAATACTAAACTTATTTCTAAGTAAAGCTACTCCTTCAACGGATAGCCAAGATGGTCTTATCCGTTGAGGCTACAAACACTAGATTTCTACTTAAGTGTTTTGTTTAACTTATCATCAAACTAATATACATATTCCTAACAATCTCCACCTATTTATGTCTACTAGAACTGTAGGCATAAATTTGGGTTTAGCTTGATGATAACAAAACACTTGATAAACATATTAACTGTAATAAAGCAGAAATTCAAAAGTGCTGTAAAAATGTGTATGCTGAGATGGAATTGAAGAATTACATTGTTTCCAAGGGTGCTCCTTTAGCCTGAGTAGATTAATTTCTTTTCTTTTGACCCCTTGTTTTCTTTCCTAGCCTCCTGTCATTCTTCTCTATTTGAAGTTGAAGTTGTCTGTAGAACTCAACTTCATCTTCTTCATTGATGTCCAACTTAGATTGAATATCCTTGAGAGTTTCATTACTGGCAATCTTGAGCTGATCTTCAAGTCTGAAAAATCTTCTGACTCCCTTGTTGTCTCTGAACTCCATCAACCAATGAGGTGATTTGTGAACTGTAATTCCTCTTTCTTGAATGAGTAATGTTCTAGGCAAGGCATTGGGCTCCCACCAAGTCTTCCTTATGTTGGCAATCTTGTTGAGAATCTCAGTCTTGGCAGTCCTGGTAAAGCCAGAATCCCTTTTTATGGCTGAGTAGACTCTAACCAAGGTAGAGTAGCCTTCATTCAGAATCTTGTAGAGAGGCCAAGTTCTTTCCCCACTTCCTTTGTATTTGAACACTAGTCTTTCTGGTAGCTGTCTGTAGGCATCTATTCCCCTTACTTCTTCCAGCTCATCCAGATAGAGTTCAATGTCTGAAAATTCCTTTATGTCACAAATGTGAACATAATCATCCTTAGAGGCTTTTGGCTTAGGCTTAGGCTTCTGAGTGAATTTGATTGAGGTTGGAGGAGGTGTTGATTTGATTTTTCTTTTCTGTTTCTTTGATGGTGGAGAAGTGGTTAAGAAGGTGGGAAATTTATTGGTGTCCCAATCAATTGGTTCCTCTTTAGGTGTGATTGTTTCACCATGGATATTTATGAAGGGGTCAGGCACAATGGGTTCAGGAATAGAAGGTAGAGGTTTGGATTTTGATTGTGTTTCTTCAGCTTCATCTACAATCTTTCTTTTTGCATTGGCCTTCTTTCTGTTCCCTTTCTGCCATTTCTTCTTTTCCTCACTTCTTTCTCCCACATCATCACTAAACATGTCCCCCATACCTACATCATCACTCTTGTCTTCAATTCCTTTAGCTTGACTTGAATTTAGCTATTTTTCAAGCTTTGCTTGTGCTCTTTTGTCAGCCTTTAGCTTTTTGGCTTCTTCCTTCAACCTTCTGGCTTCTTCCCTCTTGGCTATTGAGAATTTGTGATGTCCTTGCATCACACAGATGCTCTTTCCCTCTCTAAAGATAATAGCCATGTTCATCCTTTCAACCACATTCTTGGTCTCTTTGTGCTTTATGATACTTCCACCCAAAGCCTTATCTTCATCAGGCTTTGGAAGAGGAAAATCCACTTCTTTCATCTAAGCAAAGCTTAGAGAATTCTTTGTAGAGTCCTTATTGGATCTGTTGTTGGGCTTGAGAACTATAGGTTTCATATTCTTGGTAGAAATCTCTCCAACCTTATTCCTCCTTACTGGCTTGAGCTCCATAATAATTGGTTCCACCTTTGTGCTATGCTTCACAGATTGTAAATTAGAAGTTGTAGAACCAAAAATTTGTTGCACCTTTTCATCAATTTTCCTCCTTTGCTCTTTGACTTGCAATTCAGCTGCTGCTATCTGGATTAGATCAATTCCATCAAGCTTTCCTTTGATTTGAATAGTTGGAGAAGTGGTGATGGCAGGAACTAGCACTTTAGATATTTGAACTGTTGTTGATGGCTCTCCTTCCCCTTCCCTTTTATTCTCCCCCTTTTTGTTATCATCAAGGATAGGGGTCAAGCCTTGTACTTTTGCCAGCTGCATTAGTAGATTTGTCTGAGATTGTTGATTCTGAAGAATGGTGACCATAGAGTCTTCAATGATCTAAACTCTGTTTTCCAACCTGGCCAGCCTCTTGTCAGCATCAGATTCTCTCCACAATCTCACTAACAAATCTTTCATAGTACCATAAGGCATGACTGAATCCACTTCTCAGCATTGTAGGATTTCAGATCAGCAATATCCTGCTTGAGTTCACCCTGGCTCACACACACCTTCACACCCTCACCCTCACCTACTAAGGTGGCACTCCCCTCACTCACTTTTGCCATGCTGGAAGAAAGAGCATGCATGTGTTGACTCTCAACCTCTCCTTTTGCCTAGGAGCAACCCAGCCTCTCACTCAAATTATCACTCCCTTCCCTCAAACCTAAAAGTGATTGTACAGTAACCATGTCTTCTACAGTTGGAATTGTTTCTGTTATATGTGTAGAGACCATCAACGGATAGGGAGTATCCGTTGAAGTGGAAACTGATGATATCAACGGATAACTGCTGTTAAGCTTATCCGTCGAAGAACAACCACTTGTCAACGGATGAGAGATATCCGTTGAAGAAGGAAAAGATGTAGATAGTGAAAGTGACATAATTGTTGAATCTGTGTGAATTGATTTTAAGTGAGGTGACAGATTCTTCAACTATATCTGAAAGAATTGGCTGATGATCCAACAAATCATCTAAAAGATGATGATCATCAGGATTTGAGTGGGGCTCCTCCCTGAGTTTTAAAGAGGGAGAATCAGGAATTGATGTGAATATCATATCCACATCCAGAGAGGGTGATGGAGAGTTTGGTGATTGATGTGCTTCTATTATGAGAGAATGAGGCTGTGACTCCACATTTGCTGGAGTCACATCAAGTTGAATTTGAGAAGGCAAAGATACAGGTGGATGTATCTGTGCTGTGTGTGCCCCCTGTGTGGAAACTAGGGTTTTAGCCTTCTTTTTCCTTGAAAAGGCTTTGATTGGTGAATGTGTGGCTTCAGTGTCCCTCCCTCTTTTGTTCTGTGTCCCTGGTTGGGGACTATTTTCAATAGCTGCATTCTTTTGAAAGGATGTAACTAGGGATGTGTTTGACTCCTTTTGAACCACCACAATCTTTTGAGAGACTGTGGCTTGGCTGGCTAGGGTACCACTCACCTCTCCCACCTTATCCTGGGGGGTTTCTTGATGTTCAGCCCTCCCCTCACCACTCACACCCTTTTCACTCCCTTCAGGGTTTATGGTAGTTGTTACAACTGTTGTCTTTTGAGAAACAACATAGGTGGTTTTCTTTGACTTGTGTTTTGAAATTTTAGTTTTGGTGGCTATGGTAGGAACCTGTTGGGACAAAGACACATATTCCATTGCCACACTAGAAGGCAAAGAAACAATGAGGTTAGAAACAGTAGGAGTTATAGAAGTGTTTACCTCACTTACCTGTGGTGCATTCATTATTGGCAAATAAACCAATGGCACCTGGCTGTTGAGGTTGATTCTCAAAAGGTCTGCAAGGACCCTTTTCTCTTGAGCCCATCATTTGAGTTTATTGCTCTCATTATATATAACCAACCCTTCAGCAACATGGTTAGACAATAACATAAAGAATCTAGCATAGTAGATGTTATGGGGTCTATTAGCTTTGTTACCTAACCTGGAACCTAATTCTAGCATGACATAGTTGCTAAAATTAAAGTACCTATCAGAAACTAGCATATAGAGCATATTAACAAGAGATGAAGTTATGGCATCAAAATTGCTAATCTTTCCAGAGAAAACCTTGATAAAGGCATCTCCAAGAAAACTCCATTATTTCCTAAGGCCCTTCCTTCTAATACTACCTAAACTGGCAGAATCAAAAGAATAGCCTATGGAATCTAACATAGCAGATACATCTTTATCAGTGTGTGGTGTCATGGCATTATTCTCAGGCAACTTAAAGCAAGACTGTATATTATCACAGTTAATGCAATAATCCTTACCTTTGAGAGAGAAGGCAATAGTCATATCTGTGGAGTTGAACTCTGCAGTTGTCCAAATTTCCTCAATTACCTCACAGTAAATGGTTGGGGCTTCCAGCATTGCATAGCTTAGTTTGCAGTTTTTGATGAAGTCCATCATCTTGTGATAATCAGAATGGGCTTCATTCTTTTCAACCAAGGCTACGAAATTGTTCTTTTCATAAACAAATCCAGACTGAGACATAATTTTGACTACCGGTGCCATTGTTGTGAATAGAGGTTGCAGAGAAAAACTTGAGAGTTTTGGGAGAGGAAGAGAATAAAAATTGCAAGAAAGCGTAAAGTGAAAATAAGAATTCAATGGGCTTTTATACTTTCTTGAATTAAAATGTAAATAAAATGATTAAATGATACTTTTAAATAAATTACAGCCGTTTGAGAATAAAGAAAACTGTAGAAATTCTGAAAAACTGTCTTTAATACAAATACATACAAACAATATATATCTATATCAACGGTTAAGTAAAAGAATCAATGGCTGTAACTCACTTAAAGTAACTGATGTGACACTTCAACGGATAAGGTAAATAGTATCCGTTGATGATCAACACTATTTTATCCGTTGAAGGATAAAATTACCAGAAATGTCTTTGTCTTTCAACGGATAATGAACATCCGTTGATAGAACAATTTTGGCTTTCAACGGATGGGGAATATCCATTGATAGAATACTTTTTACTTAAAGCCAACTTTGTTCTTGCAGCAAATTCATTTCAGGCTTCAAAGCAGATTATAAAGAGGACATAAATTTATGAATAATTAAGCATACCTAGCTCACTTACTAATCTTGTGAATGTTGATTCATCAAGTGGCTTGGTAAATATGCCTGCAATCTGCTTTTCACTTGGAACAAAATAAAGTTCCACTGTACCTTTCATCACATGTTCCCTAATGAAGTGGTACTTGATGTCAATGTGCTTGGTTCTTGAGTGTTGCACTGGATTTTCAGTAATGGCAATGGCACTGGTGTTGTCACAGAATATAGGAATTTTGCCAACAGTTAGTCCATAGTCAAATAGTTGATTCCTCATCCATAGTATCTGTGCACAGCAACTACCAGCAGCAATGTAGTCAGCTTCAGCTGTTGATATAGAAACAGAATTTTGCTTCTTGCTGAACCATGACAAAAGCTTGTTCCCTAGAAATTGACAGGTGCCAGTTGTGCTTTTCCTGTCTATTTTGCAGCCTGCATAATCTGCATCTGAGTAGCCGATTAGATCAAAACCAGACTCTCTAGGGTACCAAATTCCTAGATTTGGAGTCCCTTTGAGATATCTGAAGATTCTTTTAATAGCCACTAAGTGAGATTCTTTAGGGTCAGCTTGAAATCTAGCACAGAGACATGTAGAGAACATTATATCAGGTCTACTAGCAGTTAAATATAAAAGTGAGCCAACCATGCCTCTATAACTTGAGATGTCCACAGACTTTCAGCCTTGTTTAATTCAAGCTTGGTGGCAGTGGCCATGTGAGTTTTTGCAGATGAACAGTCCTTTAAGTCAAACTTCTTTAAAAGATCATAAATATATTTAGTTTGACTAATGAAAATTCCACCACTAACTTGTTTAACTTGTAAACCAAGAAAATAAGTTAGCTCTCCCATCATGCTTATTTCATATTTACTTTGCATTAACTTAGCAAACTTTTTACAAAGCTTATCATCTGTAGATCCAAATATAATATCATCTATATAAATTAGAACAAGTATTGTAGAGCCATTGACATTTCTAAAGAAAAGAGTTTTGTCAACAGTGTCTCTTGTGAAGTGATTATCTAGAAGAAATTTTGACAGAGTCTCATACCAGGCTCTAGGTGCTTGCTTTAGTCCATAGAGTGCTTTTAACAGATGATACACATAGTCTGGAAAATTTGGATCTTCAAATCCTGGAGGTTGGCTTACATAAACTTCTTCCTCCAATTCCCCATTTAGAAATGCACTCTTGACATCCATTTGATAGACCTTGAAATTAGCATGGGCTGCATAGGCTAGAAAGATTCTGATGGCTTCAAGTCTGGCAACTGGAGCAAATGTCTCATCAAAATCTATTCCCTCTTGTTGAGAATAGCCTTTAGCAACCAGTCTGGCTTTATTCCTTATAACAATGCCATTTTCATCCATCTTGTTTCTGAATACCCATTTTATGTCAATAGAACTCTTGTTCTTTGGCTTGGCTACCAGCTTCCATACTTTGTTCCTCTCAAATTGGTTTAGCTCCTCTTGCATTGCTAAAATCCAATCTGGATCCAATAGAGCTTCTTCCACTTTCTTAGGTTCCTCCTGTGATAGAAAGCTACTATACAGAAATTCATCTTGAGTAGCCCTTCTAGTTTGCACTTTAGATGTAGCATCACCAATGATCAGTTCAAAAGGGTGATTCTTGGTCTATTTCCTTTGAGGTGGTAGATTAGCTCTAGATGAGGTTGCCTCAGTATTGTCATGATGTGAGATAGAATGTTGATTGGTTGAAACTCCCCCTGAGTTGCTGATCCTTTGAAAGGAATTGGGAGCTCTATCAACTGATGAAGTGAATTGAGTATCCGTTGATAGACTGTTATCAACGGATGCTTCATTGTGAACTTCAACGGATGATGCACTTTGTCTTTCAACGGAAGCTGAATTATGACTTTCAACGGATGCAGCATTCTGTGCATTATCCAAAGGCAGATTTTGAATTCTTCTTGAGATGCCTTTTTCATCATTCTCATCTTCACTATCATCATAATATATCTCAATATTGTTAAATTTGAGTCCCTCATGATGTCCCTCATCTGTTAGTCCATCAATCTTTTTATCATCAAACACAACATGCACAGATTCCATGATAATGTTGGTTCTTAGATTGTAGACCTTATATGATTTTCCAGTAGAATAACCAACAAATATTCCTTCATCAGCCTTTGCATCAAACTTCCCTTTGTGATCAGGTTAATTCCTTAAGATGTAGCATTTGCAACCAAAGACAAGCAGAAAGTTTAAAGTTGGTTTTCTTCTCTTGAATAATTGATAGGGAGTCATGCCTTTTGCCTGATTAATTAGAGAAATATTCTGAGTGTAACATGCACAGTTAACAGCCTCAGCCTAAAAGTAAGTTGGGAGTTTTGACTCTTCAAGCATTTTCCTTGCAGCTTCAATTAGTGATCTGTTCTTCCTTTCCACCACACCATTTTTTTGTGGAGTCCTTGGAGCTGAGAACTCATGCATGATCCCATTTTCTTCACAGAACAACTTCATGGTTGAATTCTTGAACTCAGTTCCATTGTCACTCCTAATATTCCTTATTTTGTAATCAGGATGATTGTTGACTTGCTAGATATGATTGATAATGATTTCACTAGCTTCATCCTTTGATCCAAGAAAATAAACCCATGAAAACTTTGAGAAATCATCTACAATCACTAGGCAATATCTTTTTCTTGAAATTGACAATACATTGACTGGTCCAAAAAGATCCATGTGTAGCAGTTGTAATGGTTCATCAACTGCAGATTCAAGCTTCTTACTGAATGATACTTTCTTTTGCTCTCCTTTCTGACAAGCATCACACAGTCCATCCCTTGTGAATTCTACTAGAGGCATTCCTCTAACTAAGTCCTTTTTGACTAGATCATTCATTGTCTTGAAATTCAAGTGGGACAGCTTCTTGTGCCATAGCCAACTTTCAACTAGACTTCCTTTGCTGAAAAGACAAGTAATAGATTATGCATCTGTAGAGTTGAAGTCAGCTAAATACACATTCCCTTTTCTAACTCCAGTTAGAACCACTTTATTGTCCTTCTTACTTGTGACAATACAGACTTCAGAATTGAAGGAAACAGTATTCCCTCTGTCACATAGTTGACTGATGCTCAATAAATTGTGTTTGAGACCAATGCAACTTCATCAATGATGACATTTTCTTTTGAAATCAAGCCATATCCCATAATGAATCCTTTGCTGCCATCTCCAAAGGTTATGCTAGGGACAGCTCTCTCCTTGAACTCTGTGAGCAGGGTGAAATCTCCTGTCATGTGTCTTGAACAGCCACTGTCCAAGTACCATAGATTCCTTCTTTTTACCTACACACAACAAAATCAATCAAGTTGATTTTGGTACCCAAGTTTCCTTGGGTCCAGCCTTGTTAGTCTTTTTCCTAGACTTCATTCCTCCTGCATCTTTTGACTTAGGTAACTTTGGGTCAACCTTGGTCTCAGATGTAGTTGGTTGAAGTGTAGGGTTAGTCACAGAATCATTTAGCACATTTGATTGAATTTGATAAGGCATAGATTGTGCAAACATATTATTCTACATAGGCATATTGTATGGCATTTGAGGCATACTAAATGCAGTAAAATAAGGATTATTAATATATGGCATGTTTGCAAAATGTGCATGGGGATTCTGATGAGACATAACAGGCATAGCATGCAGAGGTGACATAGATATATTAGGCATGGAGGGATTTGAAGGCATGGGAGCATTCTTAACAGATTTGCAGTTATCAGATAGATGATTAACACTTTTACAATGTACACAGCTTTTTCTAGGAGCATACTTATCAGGTGTGTAATTGTTATGTTTATTAATCCCTACCTTCCCATTTCTTTTAGATTTTCTTTTAGTTTCCTTTTTATCCTCAACCAACTTAAGCCTATTTTTCAGCTGATCTA
The DNA here is from genome assembly GCF_009905375.1 of Apium graveolens. Taxonomy (NCBI): domain Eukaryota; kingdom Viridiplantae; phylum Streptophyta; class Magnoliopsida; order Apiales; family Apiaceae; genus Apium; species Apium graveolens. The sequence continues at coordinate 43,234,415 of NC_133648.1, forward strand.
ATGTCATGTATCCTATATTCACCTTACTGGCATCTTTGGATGTGCTAGCTCCTTCTTTGACAAAGTTCTTGAAAGTTGAACCATCCTTCTTATTGAGATTTTTATTTTTAAGATTACTTGCCTGTTTTAATTGATGAGCCTTCAACGGATGCTCTTTTTCTACCTTCAACGGATAACTTTCATCATCCGTTGATTCCACATCCATTGACAATCCATCAATTAATTTTAACTCCTTTTTGTTTTTCTTCCAGGCATTCTCACAGAATGATTCAATTCCCTGAACCTTGGCAATTTGAACACTAACATCCCTAGATGTTTTCCAGGCGTTGATTACCTTTTGCTCACTTTCTAACTATTTAGAAAGAATTTCTACTTTCTTAACAGCTTCTTCTAGTTCACTCTCAACAGTCAAGCATTTTAGTTTAATCTTTTCAAGCTCAATTACCTGATCCTCTAACACAGCATTCCTATCACTTAAAAACACATTATTCTCTTTGATCCCAGTGTTTTCTTTAGCTAGTGATTTAAGGGAAACACGCAAATGATATAATTCATTGGACGTATCATTTATGGCTTCATTGCATTCATTTTTAGAAAGCTGAGAGAGATCAGTAGTAATTACCTGGGTGCTTGATGAACTAGTTTCATTTTCATCAGAACTAGCCATCAGGGCTAGGTTGACATATTCTATATTATCATCTTCATTGACTCCATCTGCTGCCCAATCGTCTTGAGTGAGAAAAGCTCTTTCCTTTTGTTTGAGCAAATCAAAATACTTCTTTTTGTAATCAACTTGCTCAAGTTTCTTCTTATCAGATGTTGGCTTCCTACACTCACTTGCAAAGTGTCCACTAATGCCACAGTTATAATATTTGAACTTGGATTTGTCCACCATATTTTTGTTTGGCTTAGTGAATTTTGTATTTTTCCTGAATTTCATCTTTGCAAACCTCCTGGACAGAAAAGCCAGATGTTCATCAACATCATCAGAGTCATCCTGACTGGAATTGTCTTCATCCTCATCTACTTGCTCCTTACCCTTGCTTGATTCTGATTTGCTTGTGCCAATTTTGAGACTTGGCATTATCTTCTCCTCATTCCTGGCTTCAATCTTCTCATTGTCAGCTACAAGTGTAACTGATCCTCCTTTTCTCTTTCCCTTTTCCAACAGCTCATCCTGCTCCATTTCAAGTTCATAAGTCTTCAAAATTCCATATAATCTTTCAAGTGTGAAGTTCTTATAATCTTGAGAATTTCTTAGAGAGACAGTCATAGGCTTCCATTCCTTTGGTAGAGACCTCCGAAATTTTAAGTTGGAATCCTTGACTTGATACACTCTACCATACAGCTTTAATCCATTTAACAGTTTTTGAAATCTGTTGAAGGTATCATTTAATGATTCTTCTTCTTCAAAGTGAAAATATTCATGCTGTTGAATAAGAAGCTGCATCTTGTTCTCTCTAACCTGCTCAGTACCTTCACAGATGATTTGTACAGTATCCCAAACTTCCTTTGCAGTTTGGCTATTGATGACATTGTCAAACATATCTTGATCTAAGCCATTAAACAAAATGTTCATGGCTTTCTTGTCCTTGCGAATTTCTTCCATGTCTTCAATAGTCCATTCTGCTTTTGGCTTAGGAATGGACTATCCAACAGCAACTGTTGCAGTAGCAGCTGTGGCCATTTTGTGAGGGATGTGAGGACCATTTTCAATACAGTTGATGTAGCTTTCATCTTGAGAAAGAAGATGTAAATGCATCTTCACTTTCCAGTGATGATAGTTATCTTTTTCCCGGACTGGAATCTTTATACCAATATCCTTCCTACTCATGTTGATAGCAGGAGGATTCTTCTGTGCGCTCATGATGTTAGCAAAATAGATCTTTAAACTCTTTGTATGTTAAGAGCTTGCTCTGATACCAATTGTTATTCCCAGTGAACTAACAATGAGATTTACAGAAGGGGGGTTGAATGTAAATCTCAAAACTTTTTCAAGTTTTGAGCAGTTTCTAAGGCTAAGTGTTTTAGTGAGCAAATGTGTGTGAATTGCTTGGAGCTAATACAGACAGATATATATTCAAACACACATGTAAAGAACACAAAGAACTTAAAAACTTTTCTGGTGGATTTGTTGTTCCACCAGAGATGTGTTATTTCAGAAAATCTGTGATTCAAAGAATTAAATCACAGCTGCTTCCTAGTACAAACTAGATGATTTTCTCTCTGGATTTTTCTAAACAGCTCTGGAAAATTCTCATCTAATTACTAGCTGCTACTTGGTTTATATATCACCAAGTTTACAAGTGAAGACAAAACTGTAGAATACAATTAAAAGGCTCTTCACATGTTTCTTCTTCATTTCTCTATCCAATGCAATTTAGGCTTAGCTGTTAATCTTTGAATACTCCCTAGTTTGCACCAGAATGGAAATGCTGCATTTTCTTGATTCCTACAAGAGGCTGCCACATTCTATTTTGTCTCTGTCAACCCATGTGCCTCTGTCAGCTTATGAATTGTCACTATCAACTGCTATTGAACTAAGCATCCATTGAAGCTTTCATCCGTTGATGCCTTATTCGTTGAGGCTTTATCTATTGAAGCTTTATCCGATGATGCATTAGCAGTTGAAGTCTTATCCGTTGAAACACTTATCCGTTGATGGATATTATCCGTTGAAGCTTTAGAGACATCCGTTGAAGCTTTATTTCTTATCCGTTGAAGGTCTTCAATAACAGTTGATACTTCTTCACTTATACAAAATTACAAGGCATGAAATATTTACAATTAACCCTCCTATTTGCATATCCGCTAGTAGTCAACATGACTGATAATTTTCCACAACATCTAAGAATTACAACTTGAATCCAGAGAATGAAATGTGCTACAATACTAAACTTATTTCTAAGTAAAGCTACTCCTTCAATGGATAGCCAAGATGGTCTTATCCGTTGAGGCTACAAACACTAGATTTCTACTTAAGTGTTTTGTTTAACTTATCATCAAACTAATACACATATTCCTAACAACATGCGTCGAGTGGATGCAAATGAAATGTGGTAGCCTATTCAACTAGGTTTTTGAGAACAAAGAAGCATTGCCATTTCCATGCTATTATGAAGATATTCAAAGATGCTGGAATAGAGTAATGAAGTAGCATTGTAATAGACTCGATAGTTTTTGTTTTATTATCTTGTCTTATTGCTTTGTAATCTTGGTGATATATAAACCAAGAAGCAGCAAATAGAATAGCAACTAACCAACTGAGGAAAAAATCAGAAAAGAGAGAAACATTTGTAAGCTGAATTCTTAGCATTTCTCTCATTCTTAGTTGTTATCATTTTGTAAGCAGCTGTGAGCTTTTTGCACACAGAGTTCTCTCGATATATATTATATATCTCTGGTGGAATCATTCAAATCCACCAGAATGTTTTTAAAGACTCTTGTTTTTAATTACTTGTGTTTTGATTCATTTCAAGTGATTATTCCGCATTCTGCTAATCAATTCACACTGATATATATATTTGAGTTAGAATAATTTTATTCAAGAAAAAGGTTCAAGAATTCCATTCAACCCCCTTCTGTAATTCTTGTTATATTGTTAAGGGACTAACAATTGGTATCAGAGCAAGCTCTTAACAAACAAAGAGTTTAAAGATCAAAACAATACAGCAAGATGAACAAGAAGGATGTTGGAGTCAAGATTCCTTTTCTTGATAAAGATAATTACCATCATTGGAAGGTAAAGATGCATCTTCATTTGCTTTCTCAAGATGAGGCCTATGTGGATTGCATAGAAAGAGGCCCTCATGTACCAATGAGAGCTGCAACTGGAAATGAGCCATCTGTCCCCAAGCCAAGGCATGAATGGTCTGATCCTGACATTGAACAAGTCAGGAAGGATAAAAAGGCCATGAATATTCTGTTCAATGGAGTTGATGGTGATATGTTTGACAACATCATCAATTGCAAAACTCCCAAAGATGTTTGGGAAACTATACAGATTATCTGTGATGGCACTGAGCAATTCAGAGAAAACAAGATGCAGCTACTGATTCAGCAATATGAGCATTTTCATAGTGAAGAAAGTGAGCCTCTCACTGACATTTTTAGTAGGTTTCAAAAACTACTAAATGCTCTAAAGCTACATGGAAGGGTCTATCAGAAAAAAGACTCCAATATGAAATTCCTTAGATCTCTTCCAAAGGAATGGAAACCAATGACAGTCTCATTAAGAAACTCACAAGATTATAAGGAGTTTACTTTGGAGAGACTGTATGGCATCCTGAAAACTTATGAGCTTGAAATAGAACAAGATGAGAGGATAGAGAGAGGAAAGAAGAAAGGATGATCCATTGCACTAGTTGCTGAGTTAGAGAAAGAGAAGGAGATGAAGATGGAAGCTGTTGAGTCAACTTCAAGGGTCTGTGAAAGCAAGGGCAAGGGGCTTGTAGTAGAAAATGAAGATTCTTTGAGCCAAGATGACATGGAAGACATTGATGAACATTTAGCATTTATTTCCAGAAGATTTTCCAAGCTCAAGTTCAAAAAGAACTTTGGAGCAGCCAAGCCAAATAGAAACATGGTGGATAAATCTAAATTCAAATGTTTCAAATGTGCCTTGGCAGGGCATTTTTCCAGTGAGTATAGAAAGTCAGATTCCAGCAAGAAAAATTTTGAGCCTGTGGATTATAAGCAAAGATACTTTGAGCTGCTCAAACAAAAGGAAAGGGCTTTCATTACACAAGAAAATGACTGGGCAGCAGATGGTCTGGATGAAGATGAAGATGTCAGCTATGTCAATCTAGCCCTAATGGCCAAGTCTGATGAAATAAAAACAAGTTCTTCAAGTAATCAGGTAATTACCACAAACCTTGCACATTTATCTAAAGCTGAGTGTAATGATGCTATAAATGACATGTCTACAGAGTTATATCATTTGCGTGTTACACTTAAGTCTCTTACTAAAGAAAATGCTAAAATCAAAGAAAACAATTTGTTCTTGAGTGAGAGAAATAATGTGCTAGAGTCTCAATTCATTGATTTTGAAAAATTAATAATTGAGTGTAAGATTGCCAAGGAGGAATTAACTGAGTCCTTGAAGAAAGAAGAAATTTTAAAGAAGCAGCTCGAGCGTGAACAGGAGGTAATTAAGGCATGGAAAACATCTAGAGATGTCCATGCTCAAATCACCAAAGTTCAAGAAATCGAGTCCTTCTGTGATGCAGCCTGGAAAAAGAATAAGGAGAAACTAGAACCAAATTTGGTGATGTAGACTCGATGGATGATGAGGGTTATCCGTCGGATAACCAAAAGGGTTATCCGTCGACTGATGAAAATTCTCATCCGTCCGCTGTGAGCAAGCCTATCAGTAAAGCCAAACTTGTTAAGCTGAATGAAAAGTATGGATCTGTTTCCAAGAACTTTGTTTCAGGAGAATTGAGTCAAGTTAAGAAAGGGAAAAAGGCTAATGTTGGTCACATGATTGTCAAACAGTTAAGTGACAGGCTTGAAAAGATTGAGGTGAAAATAGAGGCTAAAAAGAAAAATAACAGAAATGGTAAAGTAGGGATTAACAAACACAATAACTACACACCTGATAAATATGCTCCTAGAAAAATCTGTCAAGTATGGTAGTGTAAATCATTTGTCTGTTAATTGCAAATCTTCCATGCCTACATCCATGTTTGTGCCACCTCACCTTCCCAATATGAATGTCATGCCTCCCATGCCTATAAATGCTATGTCCACACATAATATAAATGCACAGTTTGCTAATATGCCATTTGCACCCAATCCCTATTATGCTGCATTTAGTATGCCACAAATGCCATTTAGCATGCCTTACTGGAATAACATGTTCACTAATAGCATGTCATTCCCTGTTAATTATAATATGCATGATAATTCTGTTGCAATGAATGGTTTCAAAGGCTCAACTCAAATGACTAAGGATGAATCTGAAATTCCCAAGTCAAATGAGATAAAGCCTAAGAAACAGAAAAAGAAAGCTAACAAGGCAGGACCCAAGGAAACTTGGGTACCAAAATTAACTTGATTTGATTTTGATGTGTGCAGGGAAACAGAAAGAATCTTTGGTACTTGGATAGTGGTTGTTCAAGACACATGACTGGTGATTCTACCCTGCTCACAGAGTTTAAGGAGAGAGCTGGCCCAAGTATTACTTTTGGAGATGACAGCAAGGGTTATACTGTGGGATATGGCTTGATTTCAAAGGACAGTGTCATCATTGAGGAGGTTGCCTTAGTGGATGGTCTCAAACACAATCTGTTGAGTACTAGCCAGCTTTGTGATAAAGGAAACTCAGTAACCTTCAATTCAGAAGCCTGTGTTGTGACTAACAAAAGAAGCAACAAAGTGGTTCTCACTGGTGTGAGAAAAGGAAATGTGTACCTAGCTGATTTCAACTCATCTAATGCAGAATCTGTTACTTGTCTTCTCAGTAAAGCAAGTCAGGATGAAAGTTGGCTATGGCACAAGAAGCTATCCCGTTTAAACTTCAAGACCATGAATGAGCTATTAAAGAAAGAACTGGTTAGAGGCATTCCTCTAGTGGAGTTTTCTAAGGATGGATTGTATGAGGCCTGCCAAAAGGGGAAGCATATTAAAGCATCATTCAGGAAGAAACTTGATTCAACAATTGAAGAGCCTTTGCAACTGCTACACATGGATTTGTTTGGACCAGTCAATGTGTTGTCCATCTCTAGGAAAAGATTTTGCCTAGTAATTGTAGATGATTTCTCAATGTTCTCTTGGACATATTTCCTAAAGTCTAAAGATGAGGCTAGTGAAATCATCATCAATCACATAAGGCAAGTCAATAATCATCCTGATTTCAAGGTTAGAAGAATCAGGTGTGACAATGGAACTGAGTTCAAGAATTCTGTCATGAGAGCATTTTGTGAGGAAAATGGGATTCTGCATGAGTTTTCAGCAGCAAGAACTCCACAACAGAATGAAGTAGTGGAAAGGAAGAACAAATCACTTATTGAAGCTGCCAGGACAATGCTTGAAGAATCTAAACTGCTAACATATTTCTGGGCTGAAGCTGTAAATACTGCATGTTACACTCAGAATATTTCCCTGGTTAATCAAGCAAGATGCATGACTCCCTATCAATTGTTCAAAAACAGGAAGCTAACTATAAATTTTCTTCATGTCTTTGGCTGCAAATGCTATATTCTGAGAAATCAAACTGATCAAAATGGGAAGTTTGATGCTAAAGCAAATGAAGGAATTTTTGTTGGATATGCTGTTGGTAAAGCATATAGAGTCTACAATCTAATAACCAACATTGTTGTGGAATCAATACATGTTGTGTTTGATGATAAAAAGATTGAAGGACTACTAGATGGAGATTACCATGAGAGTCTCAAATTCAACAATGTGGAGATGGTTAGTGATGACAGTGATGATGAAAGTGATCAAGAAACAGTACCAAAGGATAATGCAGAGAAATCCACTACCAATGAAGCACAAAACTCAACATCTATCGAGAGGCAATCTGCTTTATCCGTCGGGAGACAACCAACTTCATCCGTCGGTACTCAAAATTGACCATCCGTCGGGTTATCAAAAGAAGCTGGGAGTCAAGAAAGATCACTTACAGAAAGTTCCCTTTTCTCAAATTAAAGATCCACAAACTCAGGGGGAGTTTCTATCAATCAAAACTCAATCACACATCAAGACAACAATGAGGCCTCTTCATCTAGAGCTAATCTACCTCAACAAAGGAAATGGACAAAAGATCACCCATTTGAACTCATAATTGGTGATGTTTCTTCTAGAGTTCAAACCAGGAGAGCAACTCAAGAAGAATGCCTATACAACAGCTTTCTTTCCAAGAAAGAACCAAAGAAGGTAGAAGAAGCTTTGTTGGATCCAGATTGGATTTTAGCTATGCAGGAGGAGCTAAATCAATTTGAAAGGAATAATATATGGAAGCTGGTGCCCAAGCCTAAAGGAAAGATTCCAATAGACACTAAATGGGTATTCAGAAACAAGATGGATGAAAATGGCATAGTAGTCAGGAACAAAGCTAGATTGGTTGCTAAGGGCTATTTTCAACAAAAAGGAATAGATTTTGATGAAACATTTGCTCCTATTGCAAGACTTGAAGCCATCAGAATCTTCTTAGCCTATGCAGCCCATGCCAATTTCAAGGTCTATCAAATGGATGCCAAAAGTGCCTTTCGGAATGGAGATTTGGAGGAGGTCAACCTCCTGGTTTTGAAGATCCAAATTTTCCAGAACATGTCTATTATCTTTTGAAAGCACTTTATGGACTGAAGCAAGCACCTAGAGCCTGGTATGACACTTTATCAAAGTTCCTTTTGGAAAATCACTTCACAAGAGGTACTGTAGATAAAAATTTATTCTTTAGAAATGTTAATGGCACTAGTATACTTGTTCAAATTTATGTAGATGACATTATTTTTAGCTCTACAGATGAGAAACTTTGCAAAAAGTTTGCCAAATTGATGCAAAGTAAGTATGAAATGAGTATGATGGTAGAACTAACTTACTTCCTTGGTTTGCAAGTTAAGCATGTTAGTGATGGAATATTCATTAGTCAAACTAAAAATATTTTTGATCTCTTAAAGAAGTTTGATCTAATGGATTGCACATCTGCAAAAACTCCCATGGCTACTGCAACTAAGCTTGAATTAAACACTACTGAAAAGACTGTGCATATTTCAAGTTATAGGGGCATGGTTGGCTCACTTCCGTACTTAACAGCTAGTAGGCCAGATATAATATTTGGTACATGTTTATGTGCTAGATTTCAGGCTGATCCTAGTGAATCTCACTTAATAGCTATTAAGAGAATTTTCAGATATCTCAAGGGAACACCAAAACTTGGCATTTGGTACCCTAGAGATTCTGGTTTTGATCTAACTGGTTATTCAGATGCAGATTATGCAGGTTGTAGAATTGATAGAAAAAGTACAACAGGAACCTGTCAATTTCTAGGAAACAAGCTTGTGTCCTGGTTCAGTAAAAAGCAAAATTCAGTTTCTACTTCTACAGCTGAAGCTGAATATATTGCTGCTGGCAGTTGCTGTGCACAGATTTTATGGATAAAAAATCAATTGCTAGACTATGGTTTGCAAGTTGAAAGGATTCATATTTTCTGTAATAACACGTGCAATTGCTATCACTGAAAATCTAGTACAACATTCAAGGACAAAGCACATAGACATCAAGTACCACTTCATAAGGGAACATGTAATGAATGGTACTGTGGAACTACACTTTGTTTCAAGTGAGAAGCAGCTTGTAGATATTTTTACCAAGCCACTGGATGAGTCCACCTTTTCAAGGTTGGTAAGTGAGTTAGGTATGCTTAATTATTCTTAAATCTATATGAGATAATCTATAAGTTGAAATGCAGCCAGAAATTTAATTGATTTTTCAGTCTTGGATGAAATTTTGGCTAAGTCAAAATTTACATCTCGACGGATGATCTTTATCCATCGAATTTGATCATCCGTCGGTATACTATTTGCTAATAAAAATCAATTATTTTTCTGGATTATTTTATGACTCGACGGATAACAGTTTATCCTCATCCGTCGAATTGTCTTAATCTTAGCCGTTAATTTCCTGAACATTATCCATCGAGTATACTTACAGTTTGTAAGCATAACACGACGGATAATGGGTGGAATTTTTACAATTTATTTTTCAAACGGCTATTTTAGGCAATTTTCATTGGTTGCTTTATTTTACTTTATTATTTTTTTACAGTTATTTTTGAGATAGTATAAAAGCTTATTTCATTTCAATCGCTTTTCTTTTATCATTCTCAATCAACTGCTCAAATTTCTTTCTCTTTCAAAGCACTTACTCCCTCTCTACAAGCTCTTATTCTCTAACAATGGCACCTGTTGTAAAGATTATGTCTCAAACTGGGTTCATTTATGAGAAGAACAATTTCACTGCACTAGTGAACAAGGGGATTCAGCATTCTGGTGACTATCACAAGATGATGGACTTTGTGAAGAATTGCAAGCTTAGCTATGCCATGCTGGAATCACCCACAATCTTTTGTGAAGTTGTTGAAGAGATGTGGAACACTGCTACTTACAACTCAACAGATAAGACCATCACTCTAACCATCAAAGGTAAGGAATTCTGTATCAATAGTGATGTTATAAAAGCATGTTTCAAGATTTCTGATAACACTGTGACCTCACCACACACTGACACTGACATAATCAATATGCTTAATTCCATGAACTACGCTCTTTCTACTTCTAAGTTAAGTGACATTAGGAGATTGGGTCTTAGGAAAGAATGGAGTTTTATGTGTGATGTAGAGACAAAGGTCTTTTCAGGTAAAGTCAGTAATTTTGATTCAGTCAATATCTCCATGCTTAACATGCTAGTTACAGATAAGTATTTAAATTTTAGTGACCTTGTTCTGTTTGAGTTGGGCTATAAGTTAGGAGAGTTAAACAAGAGGGGTAAAAGTGTTTATTATGCTAGATTTTTCATGATGTTAGCTAACCACCTCTGTGAAGAGATTGTGATTGAGAACCCAAACAACAAATTAGATTGTTGGGTTCAAGAGAGAAGGCTCATTGCAGATTTAAACAGGGCCAATCATCACAAGGATGTGCCATTGTTCTATTTCTCTGTAATGGAAGCACCTCAGGTAAATGAGGTAAGTTCATCTATCCCTACTACTGTTCCAACCTCACCAATTTCTTTGAGTTCTAGTGTGGCTATGGCAACTGTGTCAATGACCCAACAGTTGCCTACCCAAGCTACCAAAACTGCAAAATTTCAAAACCCAAATCTAAGAAAGCCCCCTCTGGTATCTCTCAAAAGATGCCAGTTGCAAAATCCACCAAAACCAAAGAGGGGAGTGTGAAGGTGGGCAAGATAGGTGAGGGAAGGGGTGAACATAAAGAAACCCTAAGGATAAGGATGGAGAGTTGAGTGGTTCCCAGCCTAGCCACACTGCAGTTTCCCAACAAATTGCAGTGCTTAAAAAGGATAAAAGCTCATTTCTAGCTGCATCCTCCCAAAAGGAGGTAGTTATTGAACAAAGCTCTCAACCAAGAGCAGAGGCCAAGAGGGTTAGGGACACAAGCTCACCCAAAACTTATGCCAGAAAGAAGAAATCTAAAATCCTTGGGGATGCACAGGGTACACACACTGTGCAAACTGGTGTTAAAGACACAATCACTGCACCTTCACAAATTCAATTTGATGTGGCTCCAATAAATGTGGAGTCACAGCCAAAATCTCTAGTAATAGAAGCACCTCAAATACCTAACTCACCCACAAACTCACTGGATGTGGATATGATAAACACATCAATTCCTGATTCCCCTTCTTTAACTTTGTTGGGGAAGCCAAAATCTAGTGCAAGTGAGCATCATCTTTTAGATGATTTGTTGGCTCACTTGCCAATTCTTTCAGGAACTGTTGAATCATCTGTGCCCAAAATATCTTCAATCAGCACAGAGTCCACAATAGTTTTTATTCCTAGTTCATTCATTTCTACTCTCTTGACGGATATTGCTCATCCGTCGAGTATTGATTGTATCCCGATGGATAAGCTTAACAGCAGTTATCCGTCGGATAGCAAAACCACTCACCCGATGGATATCACTCATCCGTCGAGTATCTCTGCACAGCCTCAAACTTCATCTATTTCGAGTGCAGAAGAATTAGTGGTTGTACAGTCACTATTAGGATTGATAGAGAAGAGTGTTATGAGTGAGAGTCTGGATTGCTCCCAGGAAAAAGGAGAGGAAATGAGTCAAACTATGCAATCCATTTCTTCAGGATTGGCAAAAGAGAGTGAGAGGAGTCCCACCTTAGATGGTGAAGGTGAGGGTGTGAGGGTGGGGAGCCAGGGTGAGATCCTGATGCAACAAAAGAGAGAAAATGAGAGAAATGCAGGTACTGGAGCTATAAGGATGGATGTCATTGCTAGTGAGTCAATGAATGTCCAAGATTCAGACAGGGAGGGACTATCTCAGCAACCTCAAGCTGTAATAGATTCCACCTCCCTTGATGCTGAGGCATTTACTCACCCTGTTCCAGCTTATCAACTTATAGCTGAACAGGGCAATGACAATGCAGAAAGGATGCTCAATCTGGTGCATACCACTCAGTCTATGCTAAGAGCTAAGGATGCCATCACAGCTTTTCCATCTACAGCTGGTGATGTGGATTATGAGACTGGTGGTTCAGCTTATTTCTTTGGTGATGGAAGTGGGGATAGTGAAGATAAAGCAATGGACATAGGAGGAGAAGTAGGTTCCAGTTCAAGATCAGGTATGACATCATGGGCATTTTCAAAGCACTGTGATGAGTACTACTTCAAGACAACCCTGATCCAACTAATTAATCAGACAAATACTGCTCTTCAAACCACTACAAATGCCAGCACCAAGAAGCTCCTTCAGGCACATCTAGCCTCTTTGCAACTTCAACAAATTCAAGGCTTCCAACATGCTAGGGATGTAAACACCATCAAGGGTGATATTGAGGAGATGAAGAAGGCCATTTCAGACAAGATGGATTCTAAGCTTCCAGAAACTACAATGCTTGATATCAAGAGGCAATTAAGGGAAAATTCTGATCTTGCAACCAAGATAGATGCCTTGGATACAAGAATGTCAGCCATGGAAGCATCTTTGACAGCCATTCATCTTCATCAAGCCCAACAGACATATTTACTTCAAAAACTGGTGGCTGCTCAAACCTCCTCCTCTACTCAACTTGATGATAACAAAAAGGGGGAGAAACGACCAAGTGAGGGGGAGAGGCTTCAAATTCAAATCAGTAAAGTAATTTTGCCTTCAATTACTATCTCAAAACCACCAGTTACATATAGTATAGATCTGATCAATGCAGCAGCAGCCAACATAAGAGCAGCTGATAAGGAGAAGTTGAGTTTAGTCAACTGGGAGAAAATTGATGAGGATATACTAGAAAAATTTGGGCTAGTTAAGGAGCCAGTAAAGTCAGCCATCCATCACTCTCAAGTCAAGAAGATTTCTATGAATGAGATGAGCATGAACTATCTGGAAAGGGGGCAGCCATCCTGCATCAAATCTCCAAAGGCTGAAACAATTCTGAAACCAAGGGTGAACTATTCAAAATCATCATTGAAGAACCCTTTGGATACTGTGTATGAGACACCTACTCCTGATGAAAAGAAGCTTCTGTCAAGGTCAATTGCTTTCTACAAAGATCCATCTAATTCAGCTTCTAAAAGGAGAATTGCTAAAATTTTTAGGAATGGGAAAGAAATTTGTGTGGTGGCTGGACATCCTCAATTTGCTCAAGCAAATAGAGAAGAAAAGGCTAGATTGAAATAGGAAAAGAAGCAAGCTGCTCTAGATGCTAAAAAGACTAAACAAAAGAGAGAGCAAATTGTTATCTTGGCCAAGCTACATGCTGTAAATTCATCACAACAAATTCCTGCTCAGCCATCTGAAATCATTGAATCAAAGAAGCAGGTTGAACAACAGAAGAAATCTCCAAGAATCAAGGAATTGGCTAAAAGAACCAAAAGGAAACTGGACATTATTGATAAGGATTTGGAGAATCAGTTTCCCTAGGAATCCACTCCAACTACAACTCAAGCATCAAAACCCCCTGTGGTATTTGGAAATATCAAATTGGTGGATCCCTACAGGAACATTCATGGTGAACTTATTGTGCCAAAGGATGAGCCAATAGAATGGGAGAACATACCAATTCCTGACTTCAATCTGCCAATCCTTGGCAAGCCAAGAAGAATAAAGTCAAGAGCAGTCAAGAAAGTGAAGTTATCACCTCTCAAATCCAAATCTGTGGTCAAAGCTCAATCTAAAGTCAATAAGGGAGATTACATGTACTTGTGTGACATCAAAGAATTTTCTGATCTAAACCTCTATCTAGATGAACTAGATGAAGTGAGAGGAATTGATGCATACAGAAACCTACCTGAAAGGTTAGTGTTCAAGTACAAAGGAGGAAAGGAAATTCAGTGGCCACCTCACAGGATCATTCAAGAAAGCCAAGCTGTACTGATTAAGGTTTATTCATCTTTCAAAAAAAACTTTGGGTTCAATATTACTGCAAGAAGATTGGTACTGAAGAAGATTGAAGAGCTAAGGAGTGTTAGAGCTAAAGATGCACTCCCAAAGACTCTAATTATCCCTTACACAGGGAGAAGAGTGCATCTAAGGCCCTACTGGCTGATAGAGTTCATGGATGACAAAGGAGTGAGAAGATTTTTCAGATTAGAAGACCAATTGAGAATCTCTAACAATGAGACTCTCTTGGAAATGCAAGAAAAGCTAAATCTCTCAGAATCTGATGAACTGGAATTCCACAGGCAGCTCCAAAATCAGATTGAAGAAAACAACAGAAAGCTTGGAAAGAGATCCAGACCTTCAAGGAACTAGATAAATCTGCGCAGGCTAGAGGAGCATCTTGAAAATGACTGTGAGCAAAACTTTGTACATTTTGAAGCACTTTTCAGTATTATCTACTTTCTTTTAAAGTTTTATTTTTAGGGTGTTTTGTTATCATCAAGTATCTCTTAATTTATGCCTACAATTCCAGTAGACATAAACTGGGGGAGATTGTTGTGTATATGTTGTGTACTTGATGATTTCATGAACAAAACACCTTGGTAGATTTTACTTAGTGAAAAATGTAGCACTCGAGGATAAGGATTATAGTCCCGACGGGTAACTCAATATAGTCCCGACGGATGATGACTTATTATCCATCGAGTGAGTAGTTTATGTAACAATAAGTCTGTAGTACATTTCTGCATACACATTGTTTAAAATCTGTAGTAGTATTTAAGTCATGATTGACTTTATCTAAATATGCAGAATAGGTTGATTAATTGTACATAGATGATGTCTTATAATTCTGCATAAATGAAATGAAGTCAAGTGCCTGATTGCTGCCCGACAGATAAACAACAATGAAATCGACGGATGATCAACAACCCGATGGATGATCAGTAACTCGACGGATGATCATGAACCCGACGGATAAAGAATTCAAATATCTGTTGACAGTGACAACACAGTCACATGCGTCGAGTGGATGCAAATGAAATGTGGTAGCCTATTCAACTGGGTTTTTGAGAACAAAGAAGCATTGCCATTTCCATGCTATTATGAAGATATTCAAAGATGCTGGAATAGAGTAATGAAGTAGCATTGTAATAGACTCGATAGTTTTTGTTTTATTATCTTGTCTTATTGCTTTGTAATCTTGGTGATATATAAACCAAGAAGCAGCAAATAGAATAGCAACTAACCAACTGAGGAAAAAACAGAAAAGAGAGAAACATTTGTAAGCTGAATTCTTAGCATTTCTCTCATTCTTAGTTTTTATCATTTTGTAAGCAGCTTTGAGCTTTTTGCACACAGAGTTCTCTCGATATATATCATATATCTCTGGTGGAATTATTCAAATCCACCAGAAAATTTTTAAAGACTCTTGTTTTTAATTACTTGTGTTTTGATTCATTTCAAGTGATTATTCCGCATTCTGCTAATCAATTCACACTGATATATATATTTGAGTTAGAATAATTTTATTCAAGAAAAAGGTTCAAGAATTCCATTCAACCCCCCTTCTGTAATTCTTGTTATATTGTTAAGGGACTAACAAGATGCTATGAACAGTCCAGACTCCGAGAGATGGCTGGAGGCCAAGAAATCCGCTATGGAATCCATGTATCAAAATAAAGTACTGACTTTAGTTGATCCACTCGAAGGGGTGAAACCTATAGGGTGCAAGTTGATTTTCAAGAAGAAAACTGACATGGATGGTAAAGTACAGACCTATAAGACGCGACTAATGGAAAAAAGTTTCAAACAAATTCATGGTATATACTATGATGAGACTTTTTCACTGGTTACTATAGTCAAGTCCATAAGGATTTTGTTAGCAATAGTTGCTTACTTTGACTATGAGATTTGGCAAATGGATGTCAAAACTGCTTTCTTATATAGGAGCCTTGAAGATGATGTATATATGATACAACCTGAGGGTTTTGTCGATCCAAAGTTTGCTAAGATAGTTTGTAAGTTGCTTCTATCTATTTATAGATTGAAGCAAGCCTCAAGGAGAATGAATATTCATTTTGATAAAACGGTCAAAATTTTGGCTTTATTCAAAACGAAGATGAACCATGTGTTTGCAAGAAGGTTAGTGGGAGCCATGTGACATTTCTAGTATTATATGTAGATGACATTTAACAAATAAGGAATGGCATACCTTCTCTACAGGCTGTTAAGACTTGGTTGAGAAATAGTTTCTCGGTGAAAGAATTGGGTGATGCTACCTATATATTAGGGATCAAGATCTATAGAGATAGATTGAAGAGATTAATCGACCTAGTCGAAGTACATACATTGATAAAATATTACATCATTTTAGGATGCAGGAGGCAAATAGTGGATATGTCCCGATGTCTCTTGGGATAGTGATCTCATAGGATAACTTCCCTAAATCATTAGATGACAAGGGCCGTCTTAGAAAAGCTCCATATGCTTCGGCAATTGGATCTATAATGTATGCAGTGATATGTACTTGTCCTGATATTTCATATGCTTTGAGCATGATGATCAGATACCAGTCTAATCCAGGTGAGGGTCACTTGATAGTTTTCAAGAATATTCTTAAGTACTGAAAGAGGACTAAAGATTTATTTTTGGTGTATGGAGAAGATAGGGAACTGGTTGTAAAGGGTTACACTAATACTAGTTTCTGAACCTAATTTTTGGACATACAAGGATGATTACGAGTTTATGTCTGTTTTGTGTTTTCTCTAAATATAATTGATGTTAGCTTGAATAGTTCACAGCAAGAACATTGATGATTCTATGGAAGTCGAATATATTGATATTTTTTTGAAACAACCATGGAGACTGTTTAGGCATGTTCTTAGGCAATACCTCATTATTAATGAGATTAATGATTAAGGAGATCTAAATATAAAGTGCATAATAATGATAGTGTTGTAGACCCACTGACTAACGCTTTATCGCAGCAGAAGTACGATGGTCATACTAGTTCCATGAGTATTAGATACATGGGTGATTGATGAGTGAATTTTATATCTACTTGGAACGCTTCATTACAGGCTTAAGTTGGTGTTTTGGACTCAAGTTGTTGGTATTTTTGATGTTTTTTTGTGTTATTGCATTCTAGGCATCAGTTAAATGAAGAAAGGAGCTTTTCAAGGAATTATGCTGAAAAGAGGTCAGAATTGGAAGCCTAGGCCATTCTCAAATTGTAGAATCTCGTTAGCTTCGTGTGAACATTTGAATCGCCTAATTCTGACGAGCAGAACTCAAGATATGGCCAAAAGAAGATTTGTCAGAAAAATTCCAAAATGTTAGCGCGGCCGCGCCAGAAGGCAGCGCGCCCGCGCCGCTAAAATCCATATTTCAACGCGGCCGCGCGGCCGCGCCCGGTTTCTGCCCTAGATTCCTGATCGAAATTAAAGAATTTGAGAGTCCTGGTCATCCTGGAGCCTATATATACCCATAAAAAGACGTTTTTAACAGCAAGGAGGGCTGAGAGAGTAATAAGAAGACCTACAGAGCACGAGAAGGCTACAGAGAAGTAGACTCTTGTTTTCTTCAATATAGTTGATACTTGGATGCTTGTTTTCGATTTGTCTTTGAACTCTAGTACTCCTTATATTGTTTATTATCATCCTTTCATTGGAACCCATGGTGACGATGAGTTTAGTTATAAACTAATCGTTATCGTGGGGTTCTAACGGATTTTGCTTATGGATTTCTATAGTTAATTGTTTTCAATATCTTGATGTGTGGTGATTGATTGATATCCTAGTATTGGTTGTGCTTATTCGTCTGATGTGTGTAGCTAACATATAAGATAGCGTGTTAATCTCTATTGAAGCGAAAGTGAATATAGAGATTTAGAACTTGTCATGCTAGCATTGGTTCATGTATTTGTTTTGAATGATTCGTAGGTAATTTTAACCATCTTACTTGTCCTATGTAATCACGATAGATAACTTGTTCATTAAACCTTTATGTTGTCAAATTCTATAGAATATAGGGTCTCAACATAATTGGTGTCTATTCAGCTTCTATCTCTTTTGTGGATATCTGGTAGTAGGGTATTCGTACAACGAAAGTTGGCATTTACTAGTTTCGTATTATCTGATTAGTGTCATCATCATTGCATGCTAAGGTTAAGAACAATAACTTTGAATGAAGTAGTAATGAAGTTAGAATCCCATGTTTGTCTCATATAAGTAATTCAACCTCAATTCTCTTAGTTAATGCTATTTAGTATAATCTCTTAGTTTAATCAAAACCCAATTTGTTATTTGTCTTAGCATTGAACGATAGCCATACATTGTTGCATAGGTGCATAAATTGAACTTAACCTTAACCAGTCTCTGTGAGAACAAATCTGATTTATATCTTATACTACTTGCGAACGCGTATACTTGCGTGAATTTTAGCGCGTGTTGTTGCCCTAACAAGTTTTTGGCGCCGCTGCCGGAGACTCGGTGTTAATTTTTAGTTTATGTGCTTGTCATTAGTGGTCATTAAAGTTCACTGACTCGGATTCTTTTAATTTCACGGTTTATTTGTTTGTGTTTTAGGTACTCATTACAATGGGGGATCCAGCAGCACGAACGAAAGCCTTGATGGATTTTTCTCAACCCAAGATCAATAACATTCAATCTAGCATTTTCAGGCCAACGATCGCAGCTAAAACCTTCGAGATCAAGCCTGGCATAATTCAGATGGTGCAGAACTCAGTTTAGTTTGGGGATTCTCTAACGGAAGATCCCAATACGCACATTAGGGATTTCATAGAGATCTGCGACACCTTCAGGGTCAATGGTGTTTCTGAAGATGCTATAAAGCTGAGGCTTTTCCCATTCTCTCTGAGGGATAAAGCTAAGTGCTGGTTACATTCTCTACCAGTAGGTTCTATCACTATTTGGGATGATCTTGCTCAGAAGTGTCTTACTAAATTCTTCCCTATGGCGAAGACAGCTGCAATCAGAAATGCTGTTACTCAATTTGCGCAGCAAACAGGAGAATCTTTATGTGAAGCTTGGGAGCGCTACAAGGAGATGCTTAGGAAGTGTCCTTATCATGGAATGCCTGATTGGATGATCATCAATTGCTTTTATAACGGGTTGGGAGCACAGTCAAGACCCATGCTCGATGCAACATCAGGTGGAGCATTATGGGCAAAGAGCTATGAGGAAGCTTATGATCTAATTGAACTGATGGTTGCTGATGAATATCAGTATCCAACCCAGAGATTGCCACAGGGCAAGGTAGCAGGAGTTCTTGAAGTGGATACAGCTACAGCTATCACTGCTCAACTTAAGGCATTGTCTATGAAGATCAATTTTTTGGCTAACTATTGTGTTAATCAGATAACCAGTGTTTGTGAGCTGTGTGCAGGTTCGCATGCGACGGAGCAATGCGCTATATCTAGTGAATCAACTCAGTTTGGGAGCAACTTTCAGAGATCGCAGCAACCAGTTCCAGACACTTATCATCTTGGCAACTGGAATCATCCTAACTTCAGCTGGAGCAACAATTAGAATACGATGCAACAACTGTTCCAGTAGTTTGGAAACAAGCAATTCAATCTTTCTGGTTTTCAGCAACAATTTGCACCAAGAAAACAACTCCAACTTCAACAACAAACTCATGTAGGTGCAGGTCTATATTCGAATGAAAAATCTGAATTGGAGGAGTTGAGGCTTATGTGAAAAAACCAGGCTCTTATATATGTCAAAGCCAGGCTGATTCTATCAAGATTCTGGAGAACCAAATAGGGAAAATTGCTAACGCCTTATTGAATCGACCACCAGGAACACTTCCTAGTGATACAGAAGCCAATCCAGGAAAGAGGGAAGTTGAAGAATAGGTGAACGCCATCACCTTAAGGTCTGGAAAGGTCGCAAGTCCCTAAATTCAGCAAGACGATGAGCCTAAAAAATCTCAAGCTTCAGATAATGAAGTTGTGGATGAAGAAGAAGTGCTAAATGATGCCGAGGTGGAATCAAGGAAGAAAACTATGGAACACACTCCTCATGAGGGTAATACAGGGGAGAAACAGGTCTATCCTCCACCTCCTTTTCCTAAGAGGCTGCAGAAGCAAAAGTTGGATAAGCAATTTGCTAAGTTTATGGAGGTGTTCAAGAAACTTCATATCAATATACCTTTCGCTGAAGTTCTTGAACAGATGCCTAGCTATGCGAGGTTTATGAAAGATATTCTCTCTCGGAAACTGAAGCTCGATGACTTAGAGACCATTGCTCTTACGGAGGAATGCAGTGCAGTGCTGCAACAGAAGTTGCCTCCGAAGCTTAAAGATCCTGGAAGCTTCACTATTCCTTGCACCATCAGAAAATCGTCATTCGACAAGTGTTTGTGTGATTTGGGAGCTAGCATCAATATGATGCCCTTTTCTATCTTCAAGAAGCTTGGTCTACCTGATCCGAAGCTGACATATATGTCCTTGCAGTTGGCTGATCGTTCTATTACATATCCACGAGGCATTGTGGAGGATGTGTTGGTCAAGGTGGACTAAACTTATCTTTCTTGCTGACTTTGTAATTCTTAACTTTGAGGAGGATAAGAAGATTCCCATTATCTTGGGGAGACCATTCTTAGCTACAGGCCGAACTATGATCGATGTGCAAAAAGGAGAGCTTACGATGAAGGTTCATGATCAGAAGGTCACTTTTAATGTCTTCAAGGTAATAAAGTTACCCACAGCTAAAGAGGAGTGCTTTAAAGTAGAGTGGGTCAACTCTGTAGCAAATTCGGAACTTGAGCAATTGCTAAAGTTAGATATCTTAGAGAGATCCTTAATGGGGAAATTAGTTATTGATGACAAAGAAGGGGCAGAGCAACTGCAGTATTTGAATGCACCTCCGTGGAAGAAGATGTTGGATATGCCGTTCGATTCTCTTGGGTTAGCAGAGCTAAAAATTTCTCAGGAGCGCCTCGAGCCGTCTATTGAAGATGCTCCCACACATGAGCTCAACCCACTATCATATCACTTGAGTTATCCATTCTTAGGTGCACCCCCTGACAAGGGGTTGAGATATATTTTTGATGATATAGAGGGTAGCCGAACGGATCCTCTAGTGCCTACAGAGGGTTCTTCTCATGTGCAGCAGACAGTTGATATGACTGGTGTTAGTGATGCGCGGTACAGGTGATTGACTAGGCGTATGGAGGCGATGCATGATATTCACTGTCATTTTGCTGAAGATTTGACACACGCTCTTCGTACTATTTTCCGAGACACTGGTGTCGAGGTTGATTGGCCATCTGATCCTCCACCCAAAGAGGGTGATCTTTCTGACGTCTAGGTATGCCTGAAATCCTTATTATTACCTTCAATGAGGATATTGAAAATTTTAAGTTTGGGGGTGATAATGTAAGGATTAGTTTGTGTGTGTCCATATAGTTCATATAGATTCATATAGATTCATATTGCATGTTTAGATGTAGTTCATTCATATTTTGGCATGATTGTTCATAATGGACATATTTTTTTGTGTTATTATGTGAGTCCATATAGTTGTATTTTGCATGCATATAACATGATCCCTTAGGTTGAGCTATTTCTGATTGATTGGTTGATGTTGATGTGAGTATAGTGATGACGAATAGAGGGATGTCTAAGTCCTAATGAATTAATTTACATGCCATAAACAGATATTTTCACAAAGTCTTATAGGGTTGCTTTTGATCTAGATCATGATCATACTTGTTTGTTGTTGAGATTTAATCACTTGGTTATATTTAGAATTTGTGATACTCTCGTAATGGCGTAAAAACACTAAATTTTAATTTAGAGAAAAACTTGGATTTCATTGCTAGTTGTTGTAAGGCTAGGCGTCAAATGGCTAGTAGCCGGCTCATATTTATATGAGTAGTCTAGGGTTGAATGAGATGGAACGAAACACATTCATTCAGAAATTGTTGAAAAAGAAAAGAAAAAAAAGAGAAAAACAAAAGTAAAAAAAGAGAAAAAAAGTATGTATTTATGCATCAAAAGTGAGCTCTTTAATACTCGAGTTATTAAGTTCTAAGGGACTTTGTGCCTAGTGACCTAAGGCTTTTATAGTCTGGGATCTGCTAACCTAACGCTCGCTACATGGGTATTATTACATAAGTCTTTTGGGACCTCATTTATTGCACGATCAAGTAAGCATCTTTGTTATGTGTTCAATAATAGCATGAATCCCTGTATAACTCTAGTAGAAAGGAGGTGGTATGAGTCACTATGCGTTTAACGTCTATTCTAGTTATAAACTTGTGATTGTTTTGATGAAAGATAAGTTATGGTTATTGATCTAGTATCAAGACTATATCTGTTAAGCATCCCACACACGCACGATTCTGGTTTGTGAGTTGGTTTGTGGGATTTATTAGAGCTCTATTTTGAGTCATTGCATTCTTAGAGGCATTAGCTTGTTGGTTGGTTATGGTTATTCTGAGGGGATCGATTGCATTATCATTTAGTTGCATTCACGTAGTTGTATTCATGCATTAGGTTTGTTTTGTAGATTTGAGTCTGTTTATGCTTGAGGACAAGCATTGATTCAAGTTTGGGGGTGTGATGAGTGAATTTTATATCTACTTGTAATGCTTCATTATAGGCTTAAGTTGGTGTTTTGGACTCAAGTTGTTGGTATTTTTGATGTGTTTTTGTGTTATTATATTTCAGGCATAAGTTAAATGAAGAAATGATCTTTTCAAGGAAATATGCTGAAAAGAGGTCAGAATTGGAAGCCTAGTCCATTCTCAAGTTGTAGAAAATCTTGTTAGCTTCGCGTGGACAGTTGAATCGCCTAATTCTGATGAGTAGAACTCAAGATATTGCCAAAAGAAGATTTGTTAGAAAAATTCCAGAATGTCAGCGCGGCCGCGCCATATGGCAGTGCGCCTTTGCGCCGTTGAAATCACTATTTCAGGCCGCGCCCGGTTTCTGTCCCAGAATCCTGATTTTAGTCGAAATTGAAGATTTTGAGAGTCCTGATCATCCTGGAGCCTATATATACCCAAAAAAAAAGATGTTTTTAACAACAGGAGGGCTGGGAAAGCAATAAGAAGACCTAGAGAGCACGAGAAGGCTACGGAGAAGAACACTCTTATTTTCTTCAATATAGTTGATACTTGGATGCTTGTTTTCGATTTGTCTTTGAACCCTAGTACTCTTATATTATTTATTATCATGCTTTCATTGGAACCCATGGTGACGATGAGTTCAGTTATGAACTAATCGTTATCGTGGGGTTCTCGGATTTACTTATAGATTTCTATAGTTAATTGTTTTCAATATTTTGGTGTGTGGTGATTGATTGATATCCTAGTATTGGTTGTGCTTATTCGTCTTATGTGCATAGCTAACATATAAGATAACGTGTTAATCTCTATTGAAGCGAAAGTGAATATAGAGATTTAGAACTTGTCATGCTAGCATAGGTTCATGTATTTGTTATGCATGATTCATAGGTAATTTTTACCATCTTACTTGCCCTATGTAATCACGATAGATAACTTGTTCATTAAACCTTTATGTTGTCAAATTCTATAGACATATTGGGTCTCAACATAATTGGTGTCTATTCAGCTTCTATCTCTTTTATGGGTGTCTGATAGTAGAGTATTCATACAATGAAAGTTGGCATTTACTAGTTTCGTGTTATCTGATTAGTGTCATCACCATTACATCCTAAGGTTAAGAACAATGACTTTGAATGAAGTAGTAATGAAGTTAGAAACCCATGTTTATCTCATATAAGTAATTCAACCTCAATTTTCTTAGTTAATGCTATTTAGTATAATCTCTTAGTTTAATTAAAACCCAATTTGTTATTTGTCTTAGCATTGAACGATAGCCATAAATTGTTGCATAGGTGCATAAATTGAACTTAACCTAAACCAGTCTCTGTGGGAACGAATTTGATTTATATCTTATACGACTTACGAACACATATACTTGCGTGAATTTTAGCGCGTGTTGTCGCCCTAACAGTGATTGACTCTAGTGCAAGTGGGAGATTGTTAGTGTTTGTGCCCTAGAGACAATACTATGATGTTTTAGTTTAAGACATTAGGATTATTAATATTTATGTTCTATAAATTATTCTCTTTATAATTTATTAATTCTTAATTTACTGCGATATTAATGTTAGATTAATAAATGTCCTTGAAATATGATATGCAATTCTATATCTCTAAGTACGTGACTTAGAAATGAGATTATGAGAATAGTATCAATATTCCTAAAGGTCCCTAGTCGAGTATTATTATTAAGGGACAATAATAATGCATTAAGATTGGTGTGATTTTTGACTGATGATCACATCTCATTGTCATAGGTATGATGATACTAAAGTCAAAACACAGGCAGATGTATATGTACATGGTGCTGGACATACCCAGTGTGAGCTTCTACATGTTTGTTGTGTCATAAGTAATTCTCACAGTGATAATGATGTAATGGTCCTTAGACCTGAAGTCATTATATTTCTATACGAGAATTAATATACATTGATTCCATTAAAAGTTATCCTTGACCGGGTAATGATAAAAGTGGACATTGGGTATATTATGAATCGTATGAGAAATATGAATGATCTAGATGGGATTTAACCCTCCTATATTAGGAGTGATATTATTGGCCTCTTGTGTGAGCTAGACTATGAAATGCGTTGCCACGCTCAAATGTTGATTTGATGTGATAGACTACTCATTGATCAAGAAAACTTGGATTAAACTATGATGAGGATGACACATTACATGCCTCTACTTTAATGTATAATATTTGGTTAAAGGGATTATATTACATTGTACATTATTCACAAAAGGTTTAATCGATCACCGATTCAATTATTATTACTTGGGTAGCAATGATGTATTACTAGATGCCGCTCATTGTTTACGATTTTAAATTAGATTTAAAATTTGTTGCCAACATAATAATAACCTATAGGGTCACACACTAAGAATGCTTGAAGGATTATTTAATTTAAATTGGATTTAAATTATATTAAAGTAATTCGAATTATTTATAATATTAATTAAGTATGACTTAATTAATTAGATAAATATTGATATTCGAATTTATTAATATTAATTATGAAATTTATTTGTTAAATAATTAAGTGAGACTTAATTATAATACAAATAAGAATTTCGAATTAGTAATAACTCCTAATTAGTTAAGAGTTATAATTCGTTTTCTACTCTCTATATAATATCTCTTGTGTGGATTTTGAGAGCAAGACTTTTACTAAAACCCTAGCCACCAAGAGAGAAGATGGAGAGAGCAAGAAGAAACCATCATGTGCTAGTACACATCTAATCATTGCGTTCAAGCATTCGTGTGGATACCGATAGAGCGTAGATCGCGAGAGCGGGATGCGTGGTGATTGAACAAGCTTTGGATCTCCATTAGTCAACCAATTGGTAAAGCTTCTTAAGGTAAACAATCAGATCTACGAATTAGATATATGTTTTTCGCATGGATCCTGCGGTGGGTTTCGAGAATTCTGATTTTTCATATTTTTAATTACAATTTCCGTTGCGTTTATGTGCTCGAAACCCAACATAGGTGACAGTAGTTTAACCCTCGTAAAGGAGGAAAGTAACTCTGCCTACTTGTATAAGTTGTGTATTGAAAGATATTGATGATGCCATGATAGAGTATTGATCTTTATAACACTAGTGATAACCTGTTATTGATTCTTGAACCCTGATATTGAATCTTGTACCATACTTGTTATTGATTCTTTGAAACACCCTGATATTGTTCTTGTAATGACTTAATATGCTTATTGTCCAAGCCCATGTAATAACCATGTTGATTCATATCCTAATTACCTACTGATTCCTTTGGATACCTTGAATTCTAGTGAACCTTATAAGAATCTTTATGAGCTCCCTTGTGTATTGTTTCGATTAACCTAAGTCCTTATACCATAATGATTTCTAGTACTGTTCTGAATCCTTAACCCTCATACTTTGATTATCATTTGACGTCGACCATAGTATTGACCTCTGATTACTTTTGATTTATTCAATCTTTTGAATTCTTGAAATTGAACTTAAGAATGATTTTCGACTCGAAAGAGTCCGAATGATTTCATATTCTTGGTAATGATAAAATGAACTTAGTCAAACCTTTCTTTTCCAACATAAGGTTTTCCAAATGAATTCCTGATGGATTGGATTGAGACGTAAGAGACTAGTGGGACCAGTCCAGTCATATAAGAGACTAGCGGGGCTAGTCCAATTTAAGGCTAAAATTATACAATAGGTACCTTAACGACCAGATGGAGGTCGGTATGGCTGATCACCCGTATTATTTATGAAAGTTAAAGTAGTCCAATCAAGGGTTCCTTACTACTTTATAAAGAGAAATTGAATACCTTTACTTAGCAATTGCTTCTTTGAAAATGAAATGCTTTAAAATGATTTGTGATGAGTTGACTGTGTTATTGTTTAGCATACAGCTTTGAGAACCCTGGTTTTATTCTGATATTGTTAGCAATCATATAATTGATTCCCAGAGTTGAATAAATTCTTGCTTTCCTCTTGAGAGATCCTTTGAGATCCAAATAATGATTTGTGATGAATGTTGGCTTTCACCCTATCTTGAGCTTTGATTCCTGAAAGCCCAAAACCTTTCTTCATAACCCTCCATTTGCCAAAGATAGAAATCTGCCACCTAGAATCGTAAAGTGGAATACCTTAGAGTAGAATTTGGTATTTAATTATCTTTGCATTATAGAACTGTCATATAGTTACTTGCTGAGCTCTTTATGCTCATATATTTTGCTTTCTTCTAACCATGGAAATTAAGTGAGAATATGGCCAAACTTAGGTGCACTGCTCGTAAGAGCGTACATGGTGGCCCTTAACGTGTTGTAGGCTTCCAGATGCCAAAGCAGGTAGTACAGGTTGTGTGATCAAGCGCTGTAAGTTGGAAGGTTGTAAAGATACAATGAATTATCTGTCGGTTCCAAGTCAAAATCGATTGTGTATATTTGATAATATATTTTGGGTTGTAAGATTAATATGTTGGTTGTTAGTTTTGTCTTGTCTCATACTTAATCCTGTTTAGATCCTGTTAGTAGTTAATCGGGGTTTATAATTATTTATTATTAGTTTAATATTGTGTGGGTCCTCATTTCCTAACCCCGAGATTGAGGGCGTCACAAATGTTCTTCAAGTCCGTAGTCTTGGAGTTGGTTTCTCATCCAAGGAATTTAAGAATACTAGTTTCCAGTAGCAATGTATTCAGTTTCAGCAGTAAAAGTAGAAACTAAATGCTGTTTCTTACTAAACCAAGAAACCAATCTTCTTCCAAGAAACTGACATCTTCCTGAAGTACTCTTCCGATCAATATTACAACCAGCATAATTAGAATCTTTGTAGACGATGAGATCAAAGCCCGTATCAATAGAATACCAGATACCTATATTAGGTGTACCCTTTAGATATTTGAAAATTCTTTTGACAGCTGTCGGATGAGATTCCTTCGGATCATCTTGGAACCGTGCATACAAGTAATGATCTAATCATGCCTCGATAATTAGTGATGTCCACCTTCTTACCAGACTTGTCTTAATCAAGTTTTGTGGCAGCTGCAATCAGGGTCTTTACAGGTGTTAAATCTTCCAACTTATATTTCTCCAGAAGATCTCTGATGTACTTCGTTTGACAAATAAAGATACCATCTAGCTTCTGATTCACTTGAAGTCCAAGAAAGAAGTTCAACTCACCCATCATACTCATCTCATACCTACTCTGCATAAACTTAATCAACCTTGCACAAAGTGCATCATTCGTAGATCCAAATATAATGTCGTCAACATAGACTTGCACAAGTATGATATCATTTTTGTGATTCTTATAAAACAGAGTCTTATATATGACACCTATAGTAAAACCATTTTCAAGAAGAAATTCTGAGAGAGGGCCATACCATGTTCTCGATGCTTTCTTAAGACCATAAAGAGCCTTGAAGAGAAAATAGACAAAATCTTCAAACTCGGGATCTATGAATCCAGGAGGTTGCTCCACATAGACCTTTTTTTCAAGCTCACCATTCAGGAAAGCACTTTTCACATCAATCTGATATACCTTTAAATTTGAATATGCTGCAAATGCTAAAAATATCCTGATGGCTTCAAGTCTAGCAACTGGTGCAAAGGTTTCATCATAGTCAATCCCTTCTTCTTAAGAATATCCCTTAGCAACAGTCTCACCTTTTTCCTTATTACTACTCCATCTTCATTGAGCTTGTTTCTGAAAACCCATTTATGCCAATCATTGATTTGTCTTTAGGTCTTGGTACAAGCTTCCACACTTTCTGTCTTTCGAACTGATTGAGTTCCTCTTGAATAGAAATCACCCAATCTGGATCTCCAAGAGCTTCATCTACTTTCTTTGGTTCCATTTGAGATAGAAACCCAGAATAAAAACATTCATTTGTTATAGCTCTTCTAGTCTTAACTCCACTATGTGGATCACTAAGTACCAAATTTCGAGGATGATATTTACTCCATACATTCTGTCTTGGTAAGTTAGCTCTTGATGACTCAGCATTTCCAGAGTTGTTGAGGCTGTCTACCAGATCCTTGTTCTTCTCCTTATTCTGCTCCCCCTGAGTTATTGCCAGCTTGATCTCCAAAATCTGAAGCTTGAGGACTAGTCCCAGAGATAGTCTGACTATCATTACTTGTTCCGGAATCATTCCCACCAGAATATGAATTAGAGTTATGATCATCAGGATCATTACCATTGTCATTGTCATTGTTGTCTGAAATAGCTCCAGGTTCATCTTCTTCATCAGAAAGATTTTCAACATCAATATTATCACCATCATCTTAACAGGACAAGTGGATTTAGAACACTTGTGGGAACATAATGAAATTCAAGATGAAAGAACAAGTGGTTGGTTTTAGGCCTTGTACTGGACAAGAAAAATAGCGCCAATAGCAGCAGCAACAGTGGTGGCTTCCTAAATTTCAGAAGTCTTAACAGGAATGGTGACCTTAAATTGTACGTAAAATACACTCTTGTTGTCAAAGACTAGTTAAATCACAGGAACATAGCCAAAGAAGGTAAGAAATTTACATTCAAGTATATATAAACGAGTCTAAGATTTACGGCCAGAATACATGAGATATCTTAACATTCTTTTGACAGGAAGCAACTATTTCAGTGAAGTAACTACTTGCATGATCAGAATAAAATTTATGTAACTGAGTAAATTACATGACCAATCCAAAGGTTTCTTCGTAAATGACGTTTTAATTGTTCAAGTATGCGTCAATGCCATTTCTTATGAGCACAACTGTCAGGAAATGAAGAGAGGACATAGACTAGGAGACTATCAAGATATCTTTAACGAGTACTGGTTTTATAAATCATTGTAATTTATTTTTTTAGATATATTTAAACATCCTAATTGCAGAGCCAGAGGTGGCTTCACATTAAGATGCTCTAACAGAAACAACGATCACAATTTGTACATAAAATATAGCCTCAGCCTCAGTTAGATACTACGATCACATCAGCAAAGCCAAAGAAGTTTTTCTAGAATCACATTAATCTTGAACATATTGTGCTATATCCTGCAAATGAAAACATACTAGAATTCATAGTTCAAACCAAATAAAAACTAAAACTCAGTCTAAACTTAACATACAATTACCAACCATTTAAGAGCAAAAAAAAAATCAATATTAGAATGCAATTTAAAACCTGTAAACAATTCATTCCCACCACTCCACTATAACATACATTTACCAATAATTTAAGAAAAAAATCAATATTAGAATGCAATTTAAAACCTGTAAACAATTAATTCCCACCATTCCACAAAGTTATAACAATACAATCTTGACATTAAAAATTCAAACCAGATAAACACAAAAGTTCATAAATCTTCCAAGATCGTATTCAAACTAATAAGTAAACACAAAATTCCTAATTCGTCAAAGAACATCCTATCAAAAATTAACTAAATATGTAACTAAAGCTGCTTAATCTTCATTTTTCTGTATATAATGCTGGAGCTTGTTTGAGTAGCATCTCTTCAATAACAAAGACTTGTATTAAAAGATGGAAATTAAATATTGCTGCATTCAGAACACTTCAAACCAAGTCACATCCAAGACACATAAAACAACAGTTAAAAGACTTCAAGAATCTTGGACTGTTAAAAATGTCAAGAATCTTGAAAATATCAAATCAAGATTCTTGATGTAAGACTACAAGAAAAAAGAAAGGAAAAATTACCCTGGATAAGCTGTCAGGAGTTAAACTTGCACCCATTTTAGAGGCCGATCTTGTACCTTCAACACACAAAAGACATAATCATACTAAAGAACAGTAAAGTAAATGTGTGTGATAATGTGTGTATGTTAGTCCCTAACAATACAAATGCTTTTAAAACTTTCTGGTGGATTTGAAAGTATCCACCAGATATATATATATACATATATATATATATATCAAATAGAACTCTGTGAAGCTAAAATAGCTCACAGCTGCTTTACAAGTTGAATAGTCAAACTATAGAGAGATTTTTAACAAGTACAGCTTTATCTATCTCTCTTTGAAAATGTGTTTGCTTAGATAATTGTTCTACTGGCTACACTTGGTTTATATATTACTAAGTTTACATGTAAATAAGACAAGATAATAAAACAAAACATATCTAGTTTAACTCCATGCTGCTTCGTTACTCTTTTCCAGCATCTTTGAATATCTTTTCAATTGCATGGAAATGGTAATGCTTCTTATTCTCGAATTCCTGTTAAACAGGCTGCCACATTCCTTTTTGCAAACACCCGACGCATGTGACTGTGTTGTCACTGTCAAATGATGTTTGAATATTATCATTCGTCGGGTAGCTTTGTCAAGCATCTGTCGGGTAGCTTTGTTGATCATCCGTCGGGTAGCTATGTTGATCATCCGTCGGGTAGCTATGTTGATCATCCATCGGGTAGCTATTTGTGACTTGAATCCATTTCATTTATACAGAATTACAAGACATTACTTATTTACAATTAATCCACCTATTCTGCATATCCACTAGTAGTCAACATGACTTATAAACTCCTACAGAATCTACACAGTACGTTTGTAGAAATGTGCTACAATCTTATTTGGTACATAAGCTACTCACTCGATGGATGTCAAATAGTCATCCGTCGGGACTATAGAGTTCATCTGTCGGGACTATACTTGAACATCCGTCGAGTGCTACAAACTACATTAAGTTGAATCTACTAAGGTGTTTTGTTAATCTAATCATCAAGTTCACAACATATTCCCAACAATCTCCCCTAATTTATGTCTACTAGAATTGTAGCCATAAATTAAGAGAAACTTGATGATAACAAAACACCCTAAAAGTACAGATTAAAAAAATAGTAGATAAAACTGATAAGTGCTGCATTATTTACTGAAAATTGGACAAGACAGAGTGTACAAAGATTTGCTCACAATCGTTATCAAGGTGCTCCTCTAGTCTGAGCAGATAAATCTATTTCCTTGATGATTTAGATTTCTTCCCAAGCTTCCTGTTGTTCTCTTCTATCCGATTCTGGAGTTGTCTGTGGAATTCAAGTTCATCAGCTTCTGAGAGATCTAGCATTCCTTGTATTTTCAATAGAGTTTCATTGCTAGAAATACTCAGCTGGTCCTCTAATCTGAAGAATCTTCTAACTCTCTTATCATCCATGAATTCCATCAGCCAATAGGGCCTTAGATGCACTCTAATCCCTGTGTAAGGAATAGTTAAAATTTTTAGGAGTGCATCTTTAGCTCTAATACTTCTCAGTTCTTCAATCTTCTTTAGAACTAGTCTTCTAGCAGTCATATTGAATCCAAAGTTCTTCTTGAAGGATGAATAGACCTTTATCAGTACATATTGGCTTTCTTGAAGAATCCTGTCAAATGGCCATGTGATCTATTTTCCTCCCTTATACCTGAATACTAGACTTTCATGTAGATTTCTTTAAGCATCAATCCCTCTAACTTCTTCCAGTTCATCCAGGTAGAGGTTTAGGTCAGAGAATTCTTTGATATCACAGATGTACATGATATCTCCCTTGTTGACTTTAGGTTGAGCTTTGGTTAGGGACTTGGATCTAAGAGTTGAAGGCTTCACTTTCTTGATTGCTCTAATCTTTGTTTTCTTTGGCTTCTTGAATAGAGGAATGTTTAACTCAGGAATTGGTAGACTATCCCAGTCTATTGGCTCATCCTTTGGAATGATAGGTTCACCATGAAAGTTCTTGAATGGATCCACCTTGAAATCCTC
This sequence comes from Apium graveolens, assembly GCF_009905375.1. Classification (NCBI taxonomy): domain Eukaryota; kingdom Viridiplantae; phylum Streptophyta; class Magnoliopsida; order Apiales; family Apiaceae; genus Apium; species Apium graveolens. The sequence continues at coordinate 43,266,803 of NC_133648.1, forward strand.
ATGTACCACAGAGGGCATGGATGTCTGAGTTGTAGTAGTAGACTTTATAGGAAAGTAGTCTTCCATTTCCTCATCACTGAAGTCCAATTTCTTCTTAATTCTCCTCTTGTACCTTGGTTTCTTTATCTGTTGAGGTGTATCTTGCATTTTCTGATCTTTAGATTCAGCAATTTGAGATGGTTGTTCAGGAATCTCTTTTGTGGTCTTCACAGCTTGAAGCTTGGCCAAGATAGCAGCTTGCTCCTTCTTTTGTTTTAGTTTCTTTGCATGTAGGGCAGCTTGCTTCTTTTCTTGCCTTAATCTTTCTTTCTCTTCTCTTTTTGCTTCTACAAACTGAGGGTGTCCAGCCATCATACAGATTTCTTTACCATTTCTGAAAACCTTGGCAATTCTTCTTTTCAGTACTGAATTAGCTAGATCTTTGTAAAATGCTATTGACCTTGACAACAACTTCTTCTCATCTGGCCTGGGTGTCTCATACACTGTATCCAAAGGATTTTTGTCTGAAAGTTTGAGTAGTTCCTTTTTTGGCTTCATGATCAGATTTGCCTTTGGAGATTTGATGCAGGATGTTTGGCCTCTTTCAAGATAATTCATACTCATTTTATTCACAGAAATATTCTTGACTTGAGAGTGATGAATGACTGTTTTTTCTGGCTTCTGTATTGGACCAAATTTCTTTTAAATATTTTCATCAGTTTTCTTCTAGTTTATTGGGCTCACTAGCTTCTTCTCAGCTGCTGCTTCATTGATTAGATCAATGCTATCTTTAGCAGGTGGCTTACTTGAATATTGAGCACTTTCTGCTCCCCCTCACTCCTTGAACTCTCTTGACTGATTGGGACTATGGAGCTTCCTTTCTCCCCCTTTTTGTTATCAACAAGTTGAGTAGAGGAAGAAGTTTGTGCAGCCACTAGCTTTTGAAGCAAGTCTGTTTGTTGTGCTTGGTGTAGATGAATTGCTGTAAGAGAAGCTTCCATAGAAATCATCCTTTTATCCAGGAAATCCACCTTGGTGGCAAGATTAGAGTTCTTCCTTAGCTGTCTTTTAATATCCATCATTGTTGTTTCTGGAAGCCTAGCTTCCAATCTGTCAAAAATGTCCTTCTTGAGTTGATCAACCTCATTTTTGGTGGAAGTGACATCTTGACTGTGTTGATAGCCTTGAATTTGTTGTAATTGGACAGAAGCAAGATGTGCTTGCAGGAGCTTCTTGGTGTTAGCATTATTGGATGATTGAAGAGCAGATTGTGTCTGACTGATGAGTTGGATGAGGGTGGTCTTGAAATGATGTTCATCACAGTTCTTGGAGAATGCCCATGATGGCATGCCTGATCTGGAACTAGGGCCTACTTCTCCCCCTATGTCCAGTGCCTCATCTTCAATATCTTCACCCTCATCAGCAAAGAATTCTTCTGACCCACCAGTCTCATAGTCAATATCACCCGCTGTAGAGGGCATAACTGTGATTGCATCCTTTGCTCTTTGCATAGACTGTGTGGTGTGCACCAAATTCAGCATCCTTTCTGCATTTTCATTGCCCTGTCCAGCTAAAAGTTGATATAATGGAACAGGATGAGTAAATGTCTCAGCATCCAAGGAGGTGGAATTTATAACAGCTTGACTTTACTGAGATAGTCCCTCCCTGTCTGCATCCTGGACATTCATTGACTCACTAGCAATGACCTCCACCCTTATCTCTCCTGTATCTGCATTTCTCTCATGATCTCTCTTTTCTTGCATCAACGGCTCCCCTTGGCTTCCCACCCTCACACCCTCACCTTCACCATCTAAGGTGGGACTCCTCTCACTCACTTTTTCCAGTCCTGAAGAAATGGACTGCATTAATTTACTCTTTTTCTCTCCTTTTTCCTGGGAGCAACCCAGAGTCTCACTCAGTTCACTTCCTTCCCTCAATCCTAAAAGTGATTGTACAATTATTAAGTCATCTGCACTTATGACTATTATTGAGCTTTGAAGTTGTGCAGAGACTCCCGACGGATGAGAAATATCCATCGGGGTAGTAATTTGACTATCCGACGGATGACTGCTGTTAGGCACATCCGTCGGGATACAATCACCCCTCGACGGATGAACAATATCCATCGAGAGAGTAGAACTGAATGAGTTTTGAGTGGAGACTATTGTATACTGTCACACCCCCAACTTAAATAGCAAAATAATTATAGCTATTACATCATTTTAATGAGTACTACACAACCAAAATCCAAGATCTTACAGTTTAGGGTTTGGAACAGCCCAACACTACCAACTATTACATCTGATTACAAATACCGAGTCCTCACACAACTATTATTACTTATTCTACCTGGGCTCGAACATAAGCATCCGCATCACAGGTCTTACGGGCAGTCTGCTTGAATCTAACCATGGCTGCTAGCTGTAATATCAGGGTTAAAGCAAGAAGTGAGCCAAAAGCTCAACAAGTGCTAACAATACAACGCAAAGCATAAATCGAGATATACCTTTAGGAATGACAATGGAATGACATAATCAATGATAATCGAGAGATAAAACTTATGTGGGTTGGCATCATTATGCTTGCATCAAAACAATTTTAAAATCATTCTTAATCAAAATCATTTTATGACGCTACGGATTACAGCCGGTGATCAGCCGCGAAGTAATCCCGAACCTCGCTGGGCTCTAAAACATTATTGGGAATCCCTAGGCAACTTTTAAGCCTAATATAAGTGTGGAAAGGACTCGCGTCTCAGTCCAGATCCACCATTCAAGAAAACATTTGTCCCCCTTTGGGACTGAAAAATCCACGTTTTAATCATTTTAAAAACTGATGCCGATTTATGACAAAATCTCTTTCGACTGTAATTATTTTTATCAAGGGATTATAGATCAACTTGAAACACTGGAAATATGACACTAAATCTCAGGGCCATGATCTACTAGAATTTACTATATTAGGGTAATTGAGAGGTTTCCATAAACAAGAACTTAGACAAGGAAATTAAGCCAGGCTATTGGATAAGATGAAAGAGTAATGCCAAACTAGGCTTAAAGCAACGGTTGTAGACAAGATATAGGTATTAGAACATCAAAAGATAGGCATCACTGGTTCCAATAGGATAAAGGTGTTAAATATAAAGAAAGCGATCGTCAGCTCAGTATATAACAGGGTATCAAGCTTTAGGGTAAGGATAGGGTTATCAAACAATCATGAATGTATTTAAGAAATGATTGGCTTTTAGGTATCAAGATAAAGTTTCTATCGAGGTTATTTCAAGAGTTGAATCAAAGCATCAGGGTGCAACATCAAGATTTCTCAGAGATCAATAGCATGATAAACAAAAGGATCAATAAGATATTATAACGCATCTCTAATTTATCATGGCATTAAACTATCATGAAAGACTTTTGAACTACTTGCAATATGTACTCGAGGGTTCATGGCATCTCTATGTAACTCAAAGATAAACAAAAGATACGCTTAATTTAAATACATCAAAATGACTCAGGATAATTGCATCGATATATATATGAACTGTTTACAACAGATACGAAGGTCAAGTTGAATCACTTGCCTTAAGATAGACTGGTCTGGTCTGACTGGTAGGAGCAACAACTGGAGCTTCACTCGACTTTTAAGGCAAGTTTTCCCTCGTCTCGAGATCCTACATAAATAATAATAATCCTCATTATAATATATTCTTTCCATCTTAACCTATTTACAACTCGAAATTAAACATGGATGGCACTTAGGCCTATACATACTTAATTCATATCCAACATTTATATTTTTAAATGTACACACGTAGCCACATAATCACATATCGTATATTAATACCAAATAACATCACATACACCATAACGCCACACTAGGCTCGGATGATCTCGACTCACCACTTAAATTACTTGGTCGCTAACTAAACGAAGTCTTCGAATTTGGGCTTCCTAACTCAATGTGCCTTTCCTAAATTATCCAAAACCTATTGACCCTCACTTGTGCCTTTTGCTCTACTGACCTTATACTATCTTACAACTATGGTGGTCGACCTAATACTCACTTCTAAGTGTCCTAAAACTATGTGATAAATGAAAGTGCTTACTGGTGCAAATTTCAGAATGGTAACTAAGGTTTCTTGAGTGCATTAGACACTCTTAAACTACAAGTTTTTCTTCAAAATTTTTACACAAGACTCTCCTGACCTAAGGGCATCTCATAAGCTTGATGTGGCTCAAAGGCCTGGCTTGGGCCTTCTTGGGCCTAAGCTAAAAGTCCAAGGTTCCCCTGTTTTTCTGGGCAGAAAATGCCCTGACTTGAATTAACTTGTGACACATGGTTCTAGCTCATATCCTATGAACTATGGTTGGAAAAACTTCTCTGACATACCCTCTAACTAAGGCCCAATTGGGCCTAATGAGGGCCTACCCATGACATGGCCAAATCTCCCTATTTCTAAGTTGCAACAAAACTGTCCCCTGCTGGACAGATTTTGTTATTCTACTTGTGCACCTAACCAAATGACATGCAAACCTCCAACCAACTCCTAAAACCTATTATATACTCTCCATACTAACTTCTGGTGGCTTGGGCCTCAAAGTGCACATCAATGACATGGTCAAAACTCACTCTAAACCTCAGGGTACTAAACTGATTTTTCTGCAGAAACTATAACTTCTCATTTTCCAAGATTTTGACTTGACAAACCCAATTATCAACAACTAAATACTTAAACCAAGACCTATACTTGGTATTCTACTGAACTTAACTCCCTTTTTCTCAAAATAACCTTAGTGAGATCATCCTTGCCTAAGGTGCAACTATGGCAAAACAAAGAGACTACTCTTAACAAATCGCAAATCTTCATGCCTTTGAAACAACAAGATATATATTTTTATAAAAGATAACCACAAATTATTACCATGCAACAAGAAGCATAAATCAATATTATCACATTATTCCTACTGAAATTAAAGCTCACTAACAAAATCTTTTCCAAATGATCAAAATATTACAACAAACTAAGAGAATTCCACATGCATGCATGCCTTCGGGTTTTTCAAACCAAACAACATATTTTCTACATATATTCCATCTTAAAATTGACATGCAAGCCTAGCATAAGGTACACCTAGATGATCACTTAGCATGCAAGGAGTTTTATCACATTTTCACCACAAAATTCAAATCATTATCACATAAACATGCAAAAATTGAACAAAACAACAAGAATGATTTCAAGGACCATTCATTCGGCTCCCATATGGTCATGGCCGAATGAAATGGATGGAAATGGCCATTAAATCATCAAGAGTTTCCTTCTCAAGACTTGGCACTTATCCATTCATTGTAGTCCTCTCAAAAACAACCTTAAATCCATAAGAATCAAGATTGTATTTTGAGTTTCACTAAAACCTTTACATGCAACCCTTAAACTTAAACTTTCTACTCAAAACTCTTTGAAATATGAATGATCATGGTATGGGAGATAACATTTACTTGTATAAAGAGTAGAAGCTTGGTGGAGAAATGAAGAAAAATGGGGAGGGGTGGTTCTCGGCTAAAGGCCGAGAGTGAGAGAGAGAGAGCCGAGAGTGAGGGAGGAGGAGGGAGAGAAGAGTGAGTGTGGTGTGGGTGATGAGTAAAAATGATCATGACTTTGCTTGTCTTATGGTTTTTGTATTGGCAAAAGTGAGTGGAATTAGGAATTGACATGATTAGCCTTCCACTTGAACTTGGTTGAATTTGCATGCAAGGGTAAAGAAGGTATTTGGCTAGGAAATAAGAGTTAGTGGGGTGGTTATTGACTCTTTAGCCCTTTTGGAATGTATGGAAGGAATTTGCATGCAAGGATAACTATGTAATTTGCTAATTATATTTATAAAGATTTATTTTTATAAAATAAAACACAAGTTCAAAAATTATAAAATTTACACCATAAAATAACTTGGATTTTTAGAGATTTTATAAAATCACTTTCAAAATTTGTGAACAAAATATCTTTTAAAAGAAAATTTCTCCAAGGCTTAGAATATTCCTTATAAATCAAAAATAAAGAAATTAAATAAATTCTTGCTTTGAAAAATCATATACTACCCAAAGAAAATTTATAATGCAGAAATTTTCACTCACACAAACGTACAAGCATTGAATATATTTTTATTTAACTTAATATTATTCACAAATAATATTACATAAAATGCCGGTCGTAACATCCTCTCCCCCTTAAGGGATTCTGTCCCCAGAATCTAAGAGAACAGATGAGGATACCGGGAACGCATATCAGACTCTAACTCCCAAGTCGACTCTTCGACCTTAGGGTTCCTCCAAAGTACTTTCACTAACTTTACTGATTTATTTCTAAGACTCTTTACTTGCCAGTCGAGTACTTTAACCGGTTGCTCCACAAATGACAGGTCTGCCTGAATTTCTACAGGTTCATATTCTATCACATGGCTAGCGTCAGGATTGTACTTCTTAAGCAACGACACATGGAACACATTATGCACATGCTGATACTGAGGTGGTAAGGCCAACTCGTAGGCCACCTTTCCTACTTGACTCAAAATCTCAAAAGGACCTACGTATCTAGGTGCTAACTTTCCTTTCTTGCCAAATCTTATCAACCCTTTCCTAGGTGACACTTTTAGCAACGCAGCTTCGCCAATTTGGAATTGAACATCCTTACGCGCTGGATCCGCATACTTCCTCTGTCTATCTTGAGCAGCAAGCAACCTTTTCTGAATTAACTTGACTGAGTCATGCAACTGTTGTACCAATTCTGAGCCGAGAATTCTTCCTTCTCCTACTTCATCCCAACTTGTTGGTGATCTACATCTTCGCCCGTACAAAGCTTCATATGGTGGCATGCCGATACTGGAATGATAGCTGTTGTTATATGAAAATTCAATTAATGGCAGGTGGTCGTCCCAACTTCCAGCAAAATCGATTGCACAACTGCGCAACATGTCTTCAATTGTTTGAATTGTTCTTTCACTCTGGCCATCAGTCTGCGGGTGATACGCCGTGCTCATATTCAACTTTGTACCAAGACATTCCTGGAATTGCTTCCAGAATCTTGAGTTAAATCGGGGATCTCTGTCTGAAACTATTGATACAGGTACTCCATGCCTTAATACGATTTCGTGCACATACAGATGAACCAACTTGTCCAGTGACGACTTCTCATTTATTGGAAGGAAATGCGCCGACTTCGTAAGACGATCAATTATAACCCATATTGTGTCATGTCCGGACTTTGTTCGTGGTAGTCCTACTATAAAGTCCATAGCGATGTTTTCCCATTTCCATTCTGGAATCTTCAGGGGCTGAATTAATCCGCTTGGTCGTTGATGTTCTGCCTTTACTTTCTGACAGGTATAGCACTTCGCAACCCATTCTGCCACGTCTCTTTTCATATTTGGCCACCAAAAGTTCTTCTTTAAGTCTTGATACATCTTGGTGCTTCCCGGGTGGATTGAAAATTTCGAATGGTGGGCTTCATGGAGGATCTCATTCTTTAATTCAGATGCATGGGGAATCCATATTCTGGATGAAAACCTTAGTATTCCTTGCTCATCCTTTTTAGTATTAATCTCTTCTCCAGATAACTGATTTTTCTCTTTTTCCATTACTTCCTCTTGACACTTCTTTATCTTTTCCATTAGTGTTGGCTGAAAGGTCATTGTATGACAAACTTCTTTGACTTTCCCATAAGCACAAAGTTCCAGTTCAAATTTTCCGATTTCTTCAGATAACTCTTTTGATGTTATCATTGCATTCAATCTTTCCTTCCGACTCAGCGCATCGGCCACTACGTTCGCCTTTCCAGGATGGTAATTTATCGAACAGTCATAGTCCTTAATCAATTCCAGCCATCTCCTCTGCCTCATATTGAGCTCTTTCTGAGTAAAAATGTACTTTAAGCTCTTGTGATCCGTGTAGATTTCACACTTTTCTCCATAGAGATAGTGTCTCCAAATCTTGAGTGCGAACACTATGGCGGCTAGTTCCAAGTCATGCGTCGGATACTTTAACTCGTGCGGCTTCAACTGTCTTGACGCATATGCTATTACCTTACTGTGTTGCATCAACACACAACCCAAACCCTTATGTGAAGCGTCGCTGAATATTACAAAATTCCCTTGATCATCTGGAAGTACTAACACCGGAGCTGTTACCAACTTTTGTTTTAACTCTTGAAAGCTATTTTCACATTCTGCACTCCATTCAAACTTTTGATTCTTTCTGGTTAACTTGGTCAATGGTGTGGCGATCTTCGAGAAATCCTTGACGAATCTTCTATAGTATCCGGCCAATCCTAGAAAACTTCGCACTTCCGTAGGAGTCCTTGGCCTCTCCCAACTCATAACTGCATCAATCTTCGCCGGATCCACTTTAATTCCATCATTTCCAATAACATGCCCCAAAAATTGAACTTCCTTTAACCAAAACTCACATTTGGTAAACTTGGCATACAACTTCTCGTGTCGGAGTATCTCCAATGCTATCCAGAGATGCTGCATATGTTCTTCTTCCGATTTAGAATAAATAAGGATGTCATCAATAAATACCACGACAAATTTATCCAAATACTTCTTAAATACCCGATTCATCAGATCCATGAATGCGGCCGGGGCGTTGGTCAATCCAAACGGCATTACTAGGAATTCATAATGCCCATATCCGGTCCTAAATGCGGTCTTGGGAATATCTTCTTCCTTGATCTTTAATTGATGGTATCCCGATCTCAAGTCAATCTTCGAAAAACATTTTGCTTCCTTTAACTGATCAAAAAGGTCATCTATCCTTGGTAGCGGGTAGCGGTTCTTGATCGTTACTTTATTCAACTCCCGGTAATCTATGCATAGACGCATACTCCCATCTTTCTTCTTCACAAAGAGAACAGGTGCTCCCCATGGCGACGTACTTGGTCGTATCACTCCCTTATCCAATAATTCTTGTAGCTGGCTCGCCAACTCTTTCATTTCTGCTGGTGCCATCCTATACGGAGCCTTTGAAACTGGTTCCGTGCCTGGAGCAAGGTTGATCTCGAACTCAATTTGTCGATCTGGTGGTAAGCCTGGTAGTTCGTCGGGAAACACATCGGGAAACTCATTAACTACAGGAATATCTTCCATGCTGGGGCTGCCTCTCTCTGAATCCACTACATATGCTAGGAACGACTCACAACCTTTTCTAAGTAACTTCTTAGCCTGAATAATTGTAAGAAATAGTCGCTCTTGCCTCTGTCCCTTAAATACTACCTTCTCTCCACTCTTCGTCTTTAAATTCACTCTCTTGGTCTTACAATTTATCTGCGCGCTATTCTCTCCTAACCAATCCATTCCTAAGATTATATCAAACTCTCCCAGCTTGAAGAGTATCAAGTCGGCCGAGAACTTATATCCCGAAATATCAATCTCACATTTTGGACAAAATTGATTCACAGGAATCTTCTCTTGGTTCGCAATTACCACATTTACTACCTCACTCATAACCGTTTTATCACATTGGATCTTATCAACAAAAGATTCTGATATGAAAGATCTTGTGGCTCCCGAATCAATCAATACTTTGGCTTTGACATTATTGAGTAAAAGTGTACCTGCTATCACCTCAGAATTCTGAACAGCATCTTTCATCTTTAGGTCAAATGTCCTTGCTGTTGCTTGCGGGGTTGGTGCGGGTGGTGGAGGTAATGCCAATACCTCAGCTGGCACGCTTGCACTGGTACTTGCCACGTTCATCAGAGCTCTGACTGGTCCTGTTGCCTTACACTCCCTAGCCATGTGTCCAGTCTTCCCACATTTGTAGCACGTAACTCCTGGCTTCGGCATCTTGCACTCATTTGCCAAATGTCCCTTCTGATTGCACCTATAACAGGTCATACTCAGCTTATTGCATACTCCGGGGTGCCTTCTTCCACAGTGCTTGCATTCTGGCCTCTGGAACCTGTTTTCTCCAACTTGCCCTTGGCTTGCCTGATTGTTCCCTTTTGATTCTTGCCTTTTGCCCAAATTTCCTTTCCTTTGAAAATTTCCGCCCTTCTGGAAACCAATCCTCTTTACATTCCGATCTTGCGAATTTCCAGCTTCAGACTTTTCTCCATAAAATGGAACCTTCCTCTTCTTGTTATCCCTCTCTTTCCTTGACTGCATCCCATTATTCTCAATCAGAGCAGCTTTCTGTACTACTCCCGCATAAGTCTCAAGTTCAAACATAGCCACCCTATCTCTGATCCAAGGCTCCAATCCTTGCTGAAATTTCTTTGCTTTTTCTTCCTCAGTGCTGGTATATTTTGTCACAAACCTTGACAACTCAGTGAACTTCTTCTCATATTCCAGTACAGTCATGTTCCCTTGCTTTAACTCAAGAAATTTTAGCTCCATCTGATTCTGCATGTACTTAGGGTAATACTTGTCCAGAAATAACTTCTTAAATCTCTCCCAAGAAATCTGCTGAGTGACTTCCATAGCTTTTACTGATTCCCACCAATAAATGACTTCTCCCTTCAAGAAGTAAGTGGCATACAGCGTCTTCTGATCGTCCCCTAACTGTACCAACTCAAAAGCCCTTTCTATCTCCTTGATCCATGTGTTTGCTATCACTGGATCAGTGGTATCATGAAATACAGGTGGATTCACACTCTGAAAAACCTTGAAAGTGACAATTTGTCTTGGTGGTACTGGTGGTTCAGGTGGTTGATATGGCTCACGGTTATCTTGGTTTTCAATTCGTTGTTGAAGAGTTAGTTGTTGTTGAGCTATAGCATTGGTTTGCTGTTGCAAGGTTTCCAGTAGTTGAAGAATGTTTGGGTCTGTGGTGAAGGTGGTTGTTGGGTTCTTCTTTTTGGGAGGCATGATCCTGAAATAAGAGTTGTGTTATAACAAATATGAATGATAAAACGATTCGAGGGTATCGCATGGCATTCTTGTTTACATATGGGGTCACGTTTCCAAATTAAGCAGATATGATGATAAAAACATAAAATAACAGTTGAGAGCAAATGGAACAAATAGCACATAATTATTGAAATTTTAAAGGTCACAGTACATAGGATTGGGACATAGTCTGATTCTAGAAATAACAGGCTTATTTAAAGGAAAGACGGAAACAACTGGGGATTCCATAGAGTCTGATAGTACAACAACATGAAAGGTAAATGGAAAGAACTAAGGCTCCACTCCATCTGAACGGGGCTTGGTAGACTTTTCCTCTCGAAGTGTCTTCACAATGCTCTGGAGCTCATCCGCCACCATCTGAATGACATACTGGCTGGTACGGTCCCGGTGTGCTGGCATCTCCTCAAGCTTAGTGTTAACGTACCGAACCAAGGTCTCAAGTCTCGCAATCATCTGCTCCTTGGGCTTCCCTTCGTAGTTTCGGCTGTCCGGATACACGTTCTTCAGTCGGTCTATCAGTCGGTCGTACTTGCCCTGAAGCATGTCGAACTCGCGCCTCAACTCAGCATATACGGAGAAAGCAATAGTGTCGTCCGACCCAGAGGATGACGAGGAATGCGCCCTTTGCTGACAACCAATAAGAGGAGTATTAATAATAATTTACTTTACCTACTCTCTCGCATAGTATCTATAACCTACTCACAAGTCCTATAACCTATTTGGGCTGTTCAGGGACTCTAAACCGTAGCTCTGATACCAAAACCTGTCACACCCCCAACTTAAATAGCAAAATAATTATAGCTATTACATCATTTTAATGAGTACTACACAACCAAAATCCAAGATCTTACAGTTTAGGGTTTGGAACAGCCCAACACTACCAACTATTACATCTGATTACAAATACCGAGTCCTCACACAACTATTATTACTTATTCTACCTGGGCTCGAACATAAGCATCCGCATCACAGGTCTTACGGGCAGTCTGCTTGAATCTAACCATGGCTGCTAGCTGTAATATCAGGGTTAAAGCAAGAAGTGAGCCAAAAGCTCAACAAGTGCTAACAATACAACGCAAAGCATAAATCGAGATATACCTTTAGGAATGACAATGGAATGACATAATCAATGATAATCGAGAGATAAAACTTATGTGGGTTGGCATCATTATGCTTGCATCAAAACAATTTTAAAATCATTCTTAATCAAAATCATTTTATGACGCTACGGATTACAGCCGGTGATCAGCCGCGAAGTAATCCCGAACCTCGCTGGGCTCTAAAACATTATTGGGAATCCCTAGGCAACTTTTAAGCCTAATATAAGTGTGGAAAGGACTCGCGTCTCAGTCCAGATCCACCATTCAAGAAAACATTTGTCCCCCTTTGGGACTGAAAAATCCACGTTTTAATCATTTTAAAAACTGATGCCGATTTATGACAAAATCTCTTTCGACTGTAATTATTTTTATCAAGGGATTATAGATCAACTTGAAACACTGGAAATATGACACTAAATCTCAGGGCCATGATCTACTAGAATTTACTATATTAGGGTAATTGAGAGGTTTCCATAAACAAGAACTTAGACAAGGAAATTAAGCCAGGCTATTGGATAAGATGAAAGAGTAATGCCAAACTAGGCTTAAAGCAACGGTTGTAGACAAGATATAGGTATTAGAACATCAAAAGATAGGCATCACTGGTTCCAATAGGATAAAGGTGTTAAATATAAAGAAAGCGATCGTCAGCTCAGTATATAACAGGGTATCAAGCTTTAGGGTAAGGATAGGGTTATCAAACAATCATGAATGTATTTAAGAAATGATTGGCTTTTAGGTATCAAGATAAAGTTTCTATCGAGGTTATTTCAAGAGTTGAATCAAAGCATCAGGGTGCAACATCAAGATTTCTCAGAGATCAATAGCATGATAAACAAAAGGATCAATAAGATATTATAACGCATCTCTAATTTATCATGGCATTAAACTATCATGAAAGACTTTTGAACTACTTGCAATATGTACTCGAGGGTTCATGGCATCTCTATGTAACTCAAAGATAAACAAAAGATACGCTTAATTTAAATACATCAAAATGACTCAGGATAATTGCATCGATATATATGAACTGTTTACAACAGATACGAAGGTCAAGTTGAATCACTTGCCTTAAGATAGACTGGTCTGGTCTGACTGGTAGGAGCAACAACTGGAGCTTCACTCGACTTTTAAGGCAAGTTTTCCCTCGTCTCGAGATCCTACATAAATAATAATAATCCTCATTATAATATATTCTTTCCATCTTAACCTATTTACAACTCGAAATTAAACATGGATGGCACTTAGGCCTATACATACTTAATTCATATCCAACATTTATATTTTTAAATGTACACACGTAGCCACATAATCACATATCGTATATTAATACCAAATAACATCACATACACCATAACGCCACACTAGGCTCGGATGATCTCGACTCACCACTTAAATTACTTGGTCGCTAACTAAACGAAGTCTTCGAATTTGGGCTTCCTAACTCAATGTGCCTTTCCTAAATTATCCAAAACCTATTGACCCTCACTTGTGCCTTTTGCTCTACTGACCTTATACTATCTTACAACTATGGTGGTCGACCTAATACTCACTTCTAAGTGTCCTAAAACTATGTGATAAATGAAAGTGCTTACTGGTGCAAATTTCAGAATGGTAACTAAGGTTTCTTGAGTGCATTAGACACTCTTAAACTACAAGTTTTTCTTCAAAATTTTTACACAAGACTCTCCTGACCTAAGGGCATCTCATAAGCTTGATGTGGCTCAAAGGCCTGGCTTGGGCCTTCTTGGGCCTAAGCTAAAAGTCCAAGGTTCCCCTGTTTTTCTGGGCAGAAAATGCCCTGACTTGAATTAACTTGTGACACATGGTTCTAGCTCATATCCTATGAACTATGGTTGGAAAAACTTCTCTGACATACCCTCTAACTAAGGCCCAATTGGGCCTAATGAGGGCCTACCCATGACATGGCCAAATCTCCCTATTTCTAAGTTGCAACAAAACTGTCCCCTGCTGGACAGATTTTGTTATTCTACTTGTGCACCTAACCAAATGACATGCAAACCTCCAACCAACTCCTAAAACCTATTATATACTCTCCATACTAACTTCTGGTGGCTTGGGCCTCAAAGTGCACATCAATGACATGGTCAAAACTCACTCTAAACCTCAGGGTACTAAACTGATTTTTCTGCAGAAACTATAACTTCTCATTTTCCAAGATTTTGACTTGACAAACCCAATTATCAACAACTAAATACTTAAACCAAGACCTATACTTGGTATTCTACTGAACTTAACTCCCTTTTTCTCAAAATAACCTTAGTGAGATCATCCTTGCCTAAGGTGCAACTATGGCAAAACAAAGAGACTACTCTTAACAAATCGCAAATCTTCATGCCTTTGAAACAACAAGATATATATTTTTATAAAAGATAACCACAAATTATTACCATGCAACAAGAAGCATAAATCAATATTATCACATTATTCCTACTGAAATTAAAGCTCACTAACAAAATCTTTTCCAAATGATCAAAATATTACAACAAACTAAGAGAATTCCACATGCATGCATGCCTTCGGGTTTTTCAAACCAAACAACATATTTTCTACATATATTCCATCTTAAAATTGACATGCAAGCCTAGCATAAGGTACACCTAGATGATCACTTAGCATGCAAGGAGTTTTATCACATTTTCACCACAAAATTCAAATCATTATCACATAAACATGCAAAAATTGAACAAAACAACAAGAATGATTTCAAGGACCATTCATTCGGCTCCCATATGGTCATGGCCGAATGAAATGGATGGAAATGGCCATTAAATCATCAAGAGTTTCCTTCTCAAGACTTGGCACTTATCCATTCATTGTAGTCCTCTCAAAAACAACCTTAAATCCATAAGAATCAAGATTGTATTTTGAGTTTCACTAAAACCTTTACATGCAACCCTTAAACTTAAACTTTCTACTCAAAACTCTTTGAAATATGAATGATCATGGTATGGGAGATAACATTTACTTGTATAAAGAGTAGAAGCTTGGTGGAGAAATGAAGAAAAATGGGGAGGGGTGGTTCTCGGCTAAAGGCCGAGAGTGAGAGAGAGAGAGCCGAGAGTGAGGGAGGAGGAGGGAGAGAAGAGTGAGTGTGGTGTGGGTGATGAGTAAAAATGATCATGACTTTGCTTGTCTTATGGTTTTTGTATTGGCAAAAGTGAGTGGAATTAGGAATTGACATGATTAGCCTTCCACTTGAACTTGGTTGAATTTGCATGCAAGGGTAAAGAAGGTATTTGGCTAGGAAATAAGAGTTAGTGGGGTGGTTATTGACTCTTTAGCCCTTTTGGAATGTATGGAAGGAATTTGCATGCAAGGATAACTATGTAATTTGCTAATTATATTTATAAAGATTTATTTTTATAAAATAAAACACAAGTTCAAAAATTATAAAATTTACACCATAAAATAACTTGGATTTTTAGAGATTTTATAAAATCACTTTCAAAATTTGTGAACAAAATATCTTTTAAAAGAAAATTTCTCCAAGGCTTAGAATATTCCTTATAAATCAAAAATAAAGAAATTAAATAAATTCTTGCTTTGAAAAATCATATACTACCCAAAGAAAATTTATAATGCAGAAATTTTCACTCACACAAACGTACAAGCATTGAATATATTTTTATTTAACTTAATATTATTCACAAATAATATTACATAAAATGCCGGTCGTAACATATACTCTGTGCAGATTGATGAAAACTTTGGCACAAATATCTCAATAGTCTAAGAAAGAAATGGCAAGTGAGCCAACAAATCATCTAGAAGATGATGCTCATTTGCATGGATTTTTGGCTTCTCCAACAGAGTTAAAGATGGAGAATTTGGTTGAGATGTATAAATCATATCTACATCCAGTGAGTGTGTGGGAGAATTTGGTATTTGAGGTGTTTCGTCTTGTACATATTTTAGCTGTGACTCCACATTTGTTGGAGACACATCAATATGAATTTGAGATGGTGCAGTGACTGGGTCTTTAACTCCAGTTTGCACTGTGTGTGTGCCCTGTGCATCCCCAAGGGTTTTAGATTTCTTCTTTCTAGTGTAAGTTTGTGGTAAACTTGTGTCCCTACCCCTTTTGTTCTGTGCTCCTGGCTGAGAGCTTGTTTCTATAGTAACATTCTTTTGGGAGGATGAAACTAGAATTGAGCTTATATCCTTATTAACAACCACAATTTGTTGGGAAACTGTGGTGTGGCTAGGTTTGGGTACACTCTTCTCACCATCCTTATTCTTAAGGATTCTTTGATTTTCACCCTGTCCCTCACCTTTCTTACCCACCTTCACACTCCCCTCTTTTTGTTTAGTAGATTTTGCAACTGATATCTTTTGAGAGACACCAGAGGCGGCTTTCTTTGATTTTGTTTTTGAAACTTTTGTTTTGGTAGCTTGGGTAGGGATCTGTTTAGTCATTGACACAGATGCCATTGCTACATTAGAAGGCAAAAAAATGTGTGAGGTTGGAAGAGTGGAGACAGTAGAAATTACCTCACTTACCTGAGGTCCCTCCATTACTGGAAAATAGAATAGGGGCACCTCTTTGTGGTGATCTGCTCTGTTAAGATCTGCAATTATTCTTCTTTCTTGAACCCAATAATTCATCTTGTTGGTTGGGTTCTCAATCACAATATCCTCAATGAGATGGTTAGCAAGCATCATGAAAAATCTAGCATAATACACACTCTTACCCCTCTTATTGAGATCCCCTAACTTATACCCTAACTCAAACAAGACCAAATTACTGAAATTGAAATACTTATCAGTAACTAGCAAGTAAAGCATGTTAAGCATAAAGATGTTAACAGAGTCAAAGTTACTAATATTACCAGAAAACACTTTAGTTACCACATCACATAGATAACTCCATTCTTTCCTAAGACCCAACATTCTAATTTCACTTAATTTAGAGGTAGTGAGTGCATAGCCCATGAAATCTAGCATGTTAACTATATCAGTGTCTGTGTGTGGAGTAGTAATAGTATTATCAGGAATCCTAAAGCATGCTTTAACAATATCAGTATTAACGCAAAACTGCTTACCTTTAAGAGTGAAAGTGATGGTCTTGTCAGTTGAGTTGTACACTACAGTTGTCCATATCTTCTCTATAACCTCACAGTAGATAGTGGGAGATTTCAGCATAGTATAGTTGAGTTTACAGCTTTTCACAAAATCCATCATTTTGTGGTCATTACCAGACTTTTGAATCTCCTTGTTCACTAGAGCTGTGAAGTTGTTCTTCTCATAGATGTATCCAGTTTGAGACATGATTTTGACGACTGGTGCCATTGTTAGAGATTGAAAATTGCAGAGAGAGAGAGTGTGATTGCTTTTGAGGAAGAAAGAAGTTAGAGCAGATGAATTGAGAGTGATAAAAGAAAAGAAATGAAAATGAATTTTGATTTTATACTCTCTTAAAAATAATCTGACAAATGTAATAAAGAACCAATCAAAATAGCCCAAAATAGCTGTTTAAATTAAAATAAAATGTCAAAATTCTATCAATCATCCATCGAAATATACTTACAGACTGTAAGTAACTCGATGGATGATGTCTAGAAAATTAACGGCTAAGATTTGGACAACTCGACGAATGAGGATAAATCATTTTATCCGTCGGGTTATTGAAATAATCCAGAAAGGTAATTGATTTTAAATATTCTATTCCGATGGATGATCAGACTCGATGGATAATGATCATCCGTCGGGATGTAAATTTTGACTTAGACAAAATTTCATCCAAAGTAGAAAAATCGATTAAATTTCTGGCTGCATTGCAACTTGCAGAAATATCTGAAATAATTCAAGAATAATTAAGCATACCTAACTCACTTACCAACCCTGAAAAGGTGGATTCATCCAGTGGCTTGGTAAATATATTTGCAAGCTGCATTTTACTTGGAACAAAATGAAGTTCCACAGTACCATTCATTACATGCTCCCTAATGAAGTGATACTTGATGTCTATGTGCTTTGTCCTTGAATGCTGTACTGGATTCTCTGTAATGGCAATTGCACTTGTGTTATCACAGAAAATAGGAATTCTTTCCACTTGCAGGCCATAGTCTAGCAATTGGTTTTTATACACAAAATCTGTGCACAACAACTGCCAGCAGCAATATATTCAGCTTCTGCTGTAAAAGTGGAAACTGAATTTTGCTTTTTACTGAACCAGGACACTAGCTTGTTTCCTAGAAATTGACAGGTTCATGTTGTACTTTATCTATCAATTCTACAACCTGCATAATCTGTATTTGAATAACCAGTTAGATCAAAACCAGAATCTCTAGGATAACAAATGCCAAGTTTTGGTGTACCTTTGAGATATCTGAAAATTCTCTTAATAGCAATTAGGTGAGATTCTCTAGGATTAGCTTGAAATCTAGCACAGAGACATGTAGCAAACATTATGTCTGGCCTACTAGCTGTTAGGTATTGAGGTGAGCCAACCATGCCTCTATAACTTGAAATATCCACAGACTTTTCAGTAGTGTTTAATTCAAGTTTAGTTGCAGTGGCCATGGGAGTTTTTGCAAATGTGCAATCAATTAGTTCAAACTTCTTTAAAAGATTATAAATGTATTTAGTTTGACTAATGAATATTCCATCACTAACTTGCTTAACTTGTAAACCATGAAAGTAAGTTAGTTCTCCCATCATGCTCATTTCATACTTACTTTGCATCAATTTGGCAAACTTCTTGCAAAGTTTTTTATCTGTAGAGCCAAAGATAATATCATCTACATAAATTTGAACAAGTGTGCTAGAGCCATTGACATTTCTAGAGAATAAAGTTTTGTCTACAATACCTCTAGTGAAGTGATTCTTTAAAAAAACTTTGAGAAAGTGTCATACCAGGCTCTAGGTGCTTGCTTCAATCCATAGAGTGCTTTCAGAAGATAGTATACATAATCAGGAAAGTTTGGATCTTCAAAACTAGGAGGCTGACTGACATATACTTCCTCCTCCAAATCTCCATTCAGAAAGGCACTTTTAACATCCATTTGATAGACTTTGAAATTGGCATGAGCTACATAGGCTAGAAAAATTCTGATGGCTTCTAGTCTTGCAACAGGAGCAAATGTCTCATCAAAATCAATTTCTTCTTATTGACAATCGCCCTTGGCAACCAATCTAGCTTTGTTCCTTATAACTATGCCATTTTCATCCATCTTATTTATGAATACCCACTTGGTGTCAATTAAATTCTTTCCTTTAGGCTTGGGTACTAGCTTCCAAATATTGTTCCTTTCAAATTGGTTTAGCTCTTCCTGCATAGCTAAAATCCAATCAGGATCGAACAGGGCTTCTTCTACCTTCTTTAGTTCTTCCTTATAAAGGAAGCTGTTGTACAGACATTCTTCTTGAGTTGCTTTCCTTTTCTGAACTCTAGAAGATGCATCACCAATAATTAGCTCATAGGGGTGATCTCTTGTCCATTTTCTCTGTTGAGGTAGATTTGCTCTAGATGAAGAGGCCTCATTGTTATCTTGATGTGTGACTGAGTTTTGATTATGAGAGACTCCCCCTGAGTTTGTGAATCTTTGATTTGAGAAAGGGGAACTTTATGTAGGTGATCTATTCTGACTTTCAGCTTCTGTTAATGTTCCGACGGATGATTCACTTAGAGTCCCGAAGGATAAAGCTAATTGTCTCACGACGGATAAGGTAGATTGTCTCCCGACTGATGAAGTATTTTATAACTCGACGGATGTTGAGTTATGAGCTTCATTAGTTGTAGATTTTTCTGCATTATCCTTAGTAACTGCTTCTTGATCACTCTCGTCATCACTGTCATCACTAACCATCTCCACATTATCAAACTTGAGGCTCTCATGGAAATCTCCATCTTGCAGTCCTTCAATCTTTTTGTCATCAAACACAACATGTATTGATTCCACAACAATATTGGCTCTTAGATTATAGATCCTATATGCTTTTCCCACAACATATCCAACAAAAATTCCTTCATCAGCTTTAGCATCAAACTTCCCATGTTGATCAGTTTGATTCTTCAAGATATAACATTGCATCCAAAGACATGAAGAAAATTTATAGTTAGTTTCCTGTTCTTGAATAATTGGTAGGGATTCATGCACTTTGCTTGATTCACCAAAGAGATATTTTGAGTGTAGCAGGCAGTGTTCACAGCTTCAGCCCAAAAATATGTTGGTAACTTTGATTCTTCAAGCATTGTCCTTGCAGCTTCAATAAGAGATCTGTTCTTTCTTTCTACTACTCCATTTTGTTGCGGAGTCCTTGCTGCAGAAAACTCATGCATAATCCCATTTTCTTCATAAAATGATCTCATCACAGAATTCTTGAACTCAGTTCCATTATCACTCCTGATTCTTCTTACTTTAAAATCAGGATGATTGTTGACTTGCCTTATGTGATTGATGATAATTTCACTAGCTTCATCTTTAGACTTTAGAAAACATGTCCAAGAGAACTTTGAGAAATCATCCATAATTACTAGGAAAAATCTTTTCCTTGAGAAGGACAACACATTGACTGGTCTAAACAAATCCATGTGTAGCAATTGCAAAGGTTCTTCAATTGTTGTATCAAGCTTCTTTCTGAATGATGCTTTAATTTGATTTCCCTTTTGGCAAGCATCACACAGTCCATCTTTTGTAAACTCCACTTGAGGGATACCTCTAACCAGTTCTTTCTTGACAAGATCATTCACTACTAGAAATTTTTCAATAGACATCGCTTTTTAGCCGATGTCTATTTAAAATCCGAGCGATGTCTTTGCATGCGATGAGAAAGGTAGGTGCATTACACATCGCTTATTAGCCGATGTCTATACACAGTTTAGACATCCTTTTCCTTAACAATGTGATGTATTTTTCTTCAATGTATACCTTCACTATGGTTTCAGTTATTCATTCATATGTCATGTATATCATTTGAAACTTATCACATATAAAGCAATATGATACATTAACATCAAAAAACTTGTTAAACTGATGTGTAACTTAACATTTTACATCAGTCTTTTATCAGAAGCGATGTCGTACCTTTCTTTTTTTAATGAAACCGATGTCTTTGTGTGTGTTTAACATCAGTTCTTTCAAAATGTGATATCTATTATATTGTTTTACATCAGTCATTTCTTGTGAGCTGATATATGTGCATGCTTATGACATCAGTTTATTGTATGAAATGTCTTATTTGACTACATTTTACATCAGCTATTTTGTTCATGAAGTGATGTTTATTTATTTATTTTTATTCATGAATCCCT